>NW_027436764.1:300000-410000 GCF_047716275.1 Strix uralensis
ATCCATGTGGCCAAACAGGTGCTGGGACAGCAGAAGAGCAGGCAGAAATGCTGGTGGGACAAAAGAGCAGGGCTGCTTCTCATCTATTAGGCAGTCTTAGATTGGCTAAATTGCTTCTGAAGTTGCATCTTTGGCAATTCTTCAGCAAGGAGTCAAATATGCAGGAGGCTGGCTGGATTGCAGCCTTTGGGCATATCCAGACTTGCAGAGTTAGAGAGAGTATTTCCAAATGTTGTTCAGCATAAAGTTCTCCATTTAATGCTGCCCTGATGTTGTCACAACATGCTGCAGCCAAGGATGAGAAGAGTTTTGAAGCAGGCCAGGCTTCCTTACTGAAAGTTTGCTCACAGCTGAAATCTGAAGAAATTGAAAGGTTTCCACTGAAATGATGAGTGTTACCAAGCACTGGCTGATCTGACCCTCTGTAGTCAGAATAAACCCCATTTTGCAAAAACTGAGCTGTAAACAGCAAAATTCTGTTGTTAGTAATTCAGTTTTGTGCATCTGAGTTTCCCTTTGCTGTTTCAACAGATTATAGGATCTGACTGCAGTTCCAGTCAGGTGCTTTTGTATAGTGTTGCCAAGTACTGTCATGTACTGCATCATGTATGTGGGTGCACTGAAGAATACACAGACATTTATAAAGCACCGTAAGATCTTTCTGGGTGAATGGTGTTATAAACCTAAGATAATTATTCCAACAATCCAAAAATTCTGTATAAAGCAGATTTTGGCATTGTGAAAAGAAACAAAACATGCAATAATTTAGGGGTAAGGGAGGAATCCTTTTATTTTAAGGATAATATTAGTATAAAGTTAGAAATGAGTAATTTTCTAACTCATTTCTAACTGGGTGACTCATGCTCTTGGCAAATTAATTATCCAAGACAAATGATTCAGAAATAGATGCTATAGTTTTATTATTTTTTTAATCAGATGGCTATTGCTGTTACAAATAAACATGAGGCTTGATTTCAGGTATAACAAATGTAGCTATACGCTGCAAATTATGCCACAGTGCTGCTTGAGTATGTGTTACACATGCCAATTTTTCTTATCTGATGTTTTGGTTTCAGTTTTAGGTGAATGCTGTAGTAGCTACTGGGTGTCTAAAGCAGCTGTGGCCACCAAGAATCTCAGCAGTGAACTTTGACAAGGGAAGTCTAATGTGGTATGTATTTCTTTCCATACAGGAACTGTGATTTATTAAAGCCTCATCACAGGAACATTCCTATGAACAAACTTTTCACCTCAGAATTCTTAATAAATTGTTTGATGAATATTATTGAGAACATTGACATGGGGATGATGGAAGATCCATGCCATCTTTGTTTGGGATGGATATATTGTATTGTTGGCTGTAACCCCCTGTCTCTGTTCTCTTTCTTTTTTTCTCCCTGCCCTGCCCCTCCTCCTTGGCTGCAGTTTGTAAGGGAATATCACAATGCAGGTCTGATCTGTTGAAACCACAGCTAATGCCCATGCCTGCCTCTGATGGGAAGAGAACACAGACCACAAGTTTGGGATTTCTGGCCTCTTTTTAGGCAAGTCTGTTGCTTATCTTCCCCTTTGCCCCCCAGTTCCCTTTGTTCCTGCCCTTCCTCTGTATCATTAATTCATATCAAAGTTCAGTGTTATTGGTTGCTGGGAACGCAGTTTCATTTGGCTATACGTACACTCTTCCCTAAAAAAAGTCAGATACTACCTCCACATTGCATGTTCATCGTGCAGTGAAAATATGGAGCATGATTTTATTGTAGTAGTTCTGAATGATTTTCAGCTGAAGTAATGAAGAGGAAAGTCAGGCACATTTTTGTGAGGGGTTCATGTTTCTCAACTATGATTCTTAAATTGGAAGTTTTGAGTTTTTAATAACATTAGAAATTATTCATGTTCATTGCAGATACCTATACATCCTTATTCTTAAAAGGTAGGATATTTGCTAGCATAGCTGAAATTATTCCTGTAGTGAGACAGGAGAATGTCTAAGGAAAACTGCATTGAGTAATAGTTTCTATTCTCTTTATTTTGTTCAGTTGTAAATATAGTAGACAACAGATGAAATAGCTATTGACGTAGAGAATAACACAAATTATGTCAAACAAGGACTTCAAACAGTGTGTTTTGAGGTCAGTAACCTGTGTGCCTAGAACTTTGGTCACACTGGTGACAGCCAGCTGACATAACTTATGTGGATGTACATGCAAAGATAAATAGGTAGCTTTTTGCTGAATTTTCCAAGCAGAACAGCAAGATGTCAGTGAAGGTGTATGTTTCTAATAGGCTCAAGGTGCTTCAACAAAGGAAGCTGTTATAGGTAAATTCTCAAATTGATGTGAGACAGGGCCAATAAAAATTCCAATTGTTTATTTAGCAAGCGGCAACAAGCAAAACAGCGCTGGGCGGCCGGGGAGTTCAACTCCACCAATGGCGCGCACTTTCGAAGTTTTTTTGTCTTGCTTATGTGTTACAAAGTGATGTATATTAATGAAACTCTCATATATATTCATAATCTATCCCCGCCTACCCCCGCTTCATATTTTAATGAGGTTTCTCTGCGCAGTAAACTTCAACAGTTCTGGGCGGTGGTCGCAGAGTCCTGAATAGTGGTCGTAGAGATGAAGTATCTCCTCTTCCTCGCCGTTGAACTTTTCACCCCAAGGTTCTGCGCAGCCTCTGTAGTTCTCTGACATGTCTCTGCTTGCCTCTTGTCTCTACATGTCTCTGTTAAAGCTCTGATAAGGACGCACCACTATATCTTCTACCTACCCCCTACACAGCCTTGATTTATTATTTTAGTTAAGCTAAGGCTTGCTGTTAGTCGGTTAGTTTTATACAATGTAGCAATATTAGCTTTACACAGCTCAGGTGGTGATTTACTTCTCCATTGTTTTAACTGAATTTGATGAATAAATAGTTTACTATCTATCACAGAAGCCAATACTGATGAGTTAACTTGCTGAAACTGCAAGAGGGTTTTTTTGCTTGTTTGTTTGGTTTTTATACCTAAATGGATCCTGTTTTCAATAAACAGCATGAAGGAGGAGTCTTTCCAGGGCTCTGCCATATCAAATAGAAGACAGCATGTTCTGTCTGATGAAATGTAGGTTTGACTGCTAATCGGCCAACGCAAAGCACTGCTAAATTAATAGCCAATTTTGCTGAGAATTCAACTTCTCAGGAACTGAAGGTGTTTCCTGAATCTGTGACTGGCTGAGAAAAATGGGAATTCCTTTTAAGAAAATCAGGATATTCTGATTTTTTTCAAACAGAAGTCTTTCATATTTCCATGTCAGCACTGATCCTGCCTAGGCAAATGAGTTAAAAATCGGAGAATGACTCTGGAATACTGCAACTGAATTTTCCAGTTGGGGGCATGGATATTTTAATTTTCATTTTGGGTCAAACTGATCCAAATACGTGTTTCGGTTTGGAGGTGAGACCTGTCTGCAAGTCCTTTCTCAGCTCTCTCACTACTTTTTGTTTTAGCATTGTTGCTTTTGTTTCTTTAAATGGGAGATGAGCAGTTATTCACACTTTATGAAGTGTCTGAAGACCTGTGGGTACAGAGCACTCCATTAGTGCAAAGTATTTAAATGTAGAACTATGTCTTCTTCCTTTTTCCTTATGCCAGTCTGTGCTGTGACTGAAATCAGTCTGCTTACAATCAAATTTAATAGGGGCAGAGAATATTTTTTTTATGTTTTAACCACAGACTTTCTCATTCAGTGAAAGTAGGGTTCCAGCCTATTTCTCTCTGCAGGAAATTCATATATATATTTTTTTTTAATGTTTTAATTGATTAGGTAGTTTTTGCTACTCCTATGAAAACAGTCATGATGTGTCTATCCAGTGCTGTTTGCATTTGCTTCAAAATGTGGGAATTAATCCATGCTAAAAATTACTTGGTTTATGTGTGCGTTGTTTAGTTTATATGTTCTGGGAGGATCTAAGGACTGAAAACTGGCAATAATAAGGAGGTCATAAATCAGGCAGCTTTTCTTGGTTTAGGATTTTAGGTCAGGCGTATCAATTCCAGCTTATGCTAGATTGCAGCTGTGCTTGTGAATGGAGACTAGATCATGTCATGTAATTTGTGGGGATTTTCTCACTTGCAATCCATGACCACTGATGCCTCATAACCACTGCAGCAGGGGTAGCTGTACCTTCCTGTCTGGTTTGTGTGCTTGTTCTCTTTCTTTTTTTTCTTTCTTTCTTTTTTTTTTTTTTTTTTTCCTTCTAAGAGGAAATGAAATTAAGATAGATGTCTCCTTTGGTATTTTAAGTAAATTTTATAAAGGGAGGAAACGCAAATCAGTTGGTGCTTGCCACATATAGAGCAGTCAGACAAAAAGTATGAGGGGTTGATGTCTTAGCACTATCAGTTCTCTTTTCAGTGGATATACAGAGGTTTTGTAAACAAAAAAGGTATGTCTGTCTCCTGTTGTACAGGAGTTACACAATGCTTTTGTTTTCTTTTCCCGTGTGTGAAATGTCTGGCACCAAAGTAACTCCGAGGCTTCTTTATCTGACTTCTCTGTCAAAATTAAGGATAAATACAGCAAATTTGATTAGCAGTGTTCATGAGATCAAGGAGTCTGTTTTACCATTCTGGGTTAAAAAGAATGATAAATGTGTATAATTAGGACTTTATGTGTGTCAAAATAATGCTTTGGTCCCAAGGTGTTCAGTCATACGTTGTGAGATAATAGAACATCATCTATGCTCTGTGGTACTTGGCATATATGTTTCTTAGACCCTTTCAGGTTAATCATTGATTCAAAGAAATTGTTTCAATGACCCAGATGGTCTCTTTGAGTCTTAAATTCCCATTAGACCAAGTGTGTGTATTAGTTATGTTTTATTGCAAGAAAACAAAGATTTTGGTGACACTAAAGTTCCTGCAGTGAAATGCAAATTGCCTTCTGTGTGGGAGAGATCCTGGAAGTTCCTTTCTATTGTTTTGGTTTTTTTTCACAGTGTATCTAATGAAAAGACAGAAGTCTGTGTAGTTCTGTTTTTCTTTTTTTGTGTGTACATAGATTGTATTGACCTTGTGAAAACCTGAAAGCACTAAATTGGCCTCTTGAACAAAATGAAATGCATTTCACAGAACAGACTATTCCCTGTAGTATTTATTCTGAAAGGTCACCAGTCACAGAAACATCAGAGGATGTAACTATGGCAAACCAACCCAATGTTAGCATAATGTTTGGTTATTTCCCTTCTTTGTTACTAGGTAATTGGAGCCTTTAGGAACACATTTGTCATTTATAGCACAGCCCCTTCCTACACAAGACTCTGATTCTTTGCAAACATGGATAAAAAAGGTATTTTTAAAAAGATTAGCATTTGAGTTTTATTGTCTGTGGTTTCAGCTTAATTTCACAAGGACATATTAAATGTTGTTCAGCATCAAAAACCTAAGCAAATGTTTGTTTTATCTATCAGAAAGCAAAGTCATGTTGTTCAAGTACTAAAGTCTTAACTCTAGATTAGTTGTGGTGTTTGGACTTAACTCTGTGCTTAAATGCTCTTTCAGACATACACTTCCCTGCTACTGAAGGTGATTGAGGAGCAAAACCAAAGGTGTGGTGTGTTTCTGTTTTGCACCGATTCCCATCTGTGGACTAGTTTGGAAGAAGGAAAATAGAAGCTCTGTGACCTTTCTAGCCTCTGATGGACACTGTGTGTTCCCTCCTGGGTTAGAGGAGTAAGCCAGTTTTGTCTGGTTTGGAGGTATGTATGTCTAGCTAGAATAGTTGAGAGAGATGCTTTTTTTCCCTCTTCCACATACAGACATAGAAAGTCTGGTTCCCTGTTGTAATAAAACATATATGGTATTTGTTATTCAAATCTCAAGGGGAAAAAGAAGTTGTAGTCAGGATGTTGTGGCCGAACAGTTTTGTAATTCTCTTATGTAAATAAGAAATAAGATATATGTATATAGTTTCTATTGTTAAAATCAGTTGTTAGAAGGGACCTAAAATGGCCCCCATCTCCAAGCCACTACAAAAACACTTGTGCTGAGTCATCCCCCCTTCTGTGACGGAAACCTGAGAAAAGCCCGGGAAAACAGGAGAAAAGCCCGGGAAACTTGTTTACAACTTTGCAGACCCCTCAGGGTACGCCCATCATGAATATGGATGAAGCCTACACTATAAAGGGACTCAGTGCTGTCCTGTAAGGTGTGTGTCTTGGTAGAGCAGAGACTCCCGGCACACCCAGCGCTGTTTTGCTCACTCGCCGCTTGCTAATAAAATTTTATTCATCACTAAAAATTGAGAAGTGGTTATTTCCCACTAAATTACAATTAATCAATAACAAATTTAGTGCCGTGACTCGGATCCAGATCTTTTGGTGCGAAACCCCAGATAGGGGAGGCGCCCTATCTTCGGATACCCCCAGTCTGAGGATCTCGTGGCCAAAACGCTGGATATCTGAACCCCTTTTAATTCGGACTCGGGAGTGAGCAAAAGAATCTGCAGAACCCCTTAAATTTTGTGCACGAAGACCGATCGAAGACTCCGGGGAGGAGTAAGTATTTGCGTTTGTGCAGTTATCCGTTCGGTTGGGGTTGGTAATCCCAGAGTGCGAATGAGTGAGAGGTCTCGAAGAGATCACCTGAGTGCGGACCCTTTAGTAGTGCAGTTCTCGTAGCCTGCGAAGGAGCGAGTCACGAATAAGGGGAGCGTGTGTGTGTGTGAAAGAAGGCACTCTGGAAGATGGGACAGAGGGAAAGCAAGCCCTCTGGATCCATGGGTGGGGGCAAGGAAGAATTGCCGGATATCCCACTAGGAGGTTGATAATCCCAGAGTGCGAGCGAGTGGCACTCTGGAAGATGGGACAGAGGGAAAGCAAGCCCTCTGGATCCATGGGAGGGGGCAGCTGAACTCCTCCCGCTGCTGGCTCCAGCTGGGACAGGGCTTGTTCCCGGGGCGCCACAGGCCCGACCCGAGCAGCTTGCCCAAGCCGAGCCCTGGAGCAGTGTCGCGGAGCCTGGCCCAGCGTGGGGGAGGGGGGAGGGGGCAGAGCTGCCCACTCCCCAGCCGGGAGGGCCTGTCCTGAGCACCCAGCTGCCCCGGGGGGGGGGCGGGTTGGGGCTGGGGCAGGGGGCACCGAGGGGCCCCAAATTAGCGTTTAGGCTTCTGCTCAGAGACAGGCTGCAGTAAACTGTCTCGAGGGGGCTCTGTGCTGAGCACCCCCCCCCCTTCTAACCCGCTCATACTTGTAACCAATGATTCTGACCCCGAATCTTCCGGACCCCCTCAGCGGGTTACCCGAAGCAAAGTTAAGGAAGGAAGATTATACCCCCTTAGAGAAATGCTTGTGCCAGGAGTGGGGGCACAAGGGGAACCGGGAGCAGGGTATGTCGCTGTTCCCCTCAACACTGGAGATGTGAGAGATTTTAAAAAAGAAATGGGGAACTTATTAGAGGACCCGCTTGGCGTAGCCAAACAGGTGGACCAGTTTCTTGGCCCAAATTTATATACCTGGGATAAATTACAATCTATCCTAGGAATTCTATTTACTATGGAGGAACGAGATATGATCAGGAGGGCAGGTACGAGACTTTGGGACCAGCAACATCAAGTGGGTCCCACAGCAGATCAGAAGTGGCTGTTGGTAAAACCCAACTGGAATAATCAAGACCCAGGCCACCAAACCCACATGGCAGATTTAAGAATGATCATAATTCAAGGAATTAGAGAGTCAGTTCCCCGAGGGCAGAATATTAATAACAGTTGTACTCGGGAATAGATCCTGCCATCCCTGTGGGGCAGGCATTATTAAAGAGTCAGTTTGTCGCTAAGTCTTGGGCGAATATTAGGAAGAAGCTAGAAAAGATAGAAGATTGGCAAGGGAGAGGAATTGCTGAGAGAAGCTCAGAAAGTTTAGGTGGATTCCTACTTGAAGTGGTGGTACTGTTCTTGTTATCAATTTGGATACCCAGATAATGATCTACTTAAATGTCGTTTCACTTCTTCCTGACTCGTTTATTATTCAGTATACCTTTGCCTGCTTGACTTGGTGATCAGAAGGTGACAGCTTAGAACTTTCTATCCTCTTGGTATTTTAAGGACTGTAGACAAGGATCAAAAGATCACTGTGATAGATACAAGCCCTTGGCTAGCTTCAGCAGCTTTTTTTTTTTTTCTTAACAGTGATGAATCAATTTAAATAAGAAAATCGGAGTAAAACATTATCAGAGTGAAAGCAATAGTCCAAGAGGGAAAAAAGTGAGCAGATCTGCAGCTTAATCTGGCTGCCTGTTCTTCAAGCAGGCAGCTCTCTTACATCATTGGCAGGAGTTGAAAAAAAAAAAAAAAAAGAGAATCAGGGTTCTAGCATACAGGCAGGTATATGGGCTGGGGAGCCAAGTTCAAGCTAATTTGCTCCCAGACCACATTCTTTTGGAGCTGCTAATCTGGTTTGTACTTCTTAGCCAAAAGACAGGGAACTGACATAATTGTAGCGCACTGACTAGGCAGCTCATAAATGTTGTGTCTTTTCCAAAGAAGGAGGATGCTGCTGTGCCCTTTGCAGACTTTCTCCTCAACAGGCCGTGGCCTAGAGCTTACCAGTTTTGTAATTTGTGATGTGCTATGTAAACACCGTGCAGCGCGTGTGTGGTATAGCTGCCCAGATGCTTTATTTGATTGCATCTGGAAGTACATGGGCAACAGTCTCGGTAGATTTAAACTACCCTTGCTCTAAATGTCTAGACCCAGGAGTAGGAGTTTCAGGTTGAGAGGAGGCAATGCAGAGTGTGTAACAACTCAAACATGCAGCAAACTGCATTATTTTAGCCTGAAAACTGTTCTGTGCATTCCCCAGTACCTGCATGTAATAAAGCTGTGCAGAACATGGATGTTTTATGTGATGATTACCTGGAGACTATGGTTTCTTTGGGATCAGAGATTTTCATTCATTGAATGGTTCTGCCTGCTTTAATATGAAGGAAGTGGAATGTTTTTATTGCAAAAGGAAGGGGCATGTGAAGAAGGTTTGCTGGAGAAGAATCCAAGATGAGAAAATGTTTTCTGAAGATTAGTGGGGTCAGGGGCTCTATGTGCTGGGGACCCAAAGAACAAAGAGCCCTTGATAAAACTTAAAGTGGGTCCTCAGCGACAAGAGGTAGAGTTCCTTGTGGACTCAGGAGCCGAAATATCTACCATTCAGGCTCTGCCTCCAGGCTGTAAAGTATCATCAGAAAAAAATCAGTGTAATAGGGGCTAAAGGTGAACCATTTGAGGCCCTGGTTCTTCATGATGTGATTGTTGAATCAAAATGCAAATATGTGATTAGAACATTTTTATTATTACCAGAAGCAGATTATAATTTACTTGGATCTGATTATAGAATTGAGAATTAATCTGAAAGTAGAAGAAAAAGAACTCAAAGTCAGATTATGCCCCCTCACAGTGGCGGATGAAGAAAAGATTAACCCAGAAGTATGGTATACCCCAGAGACAGTGGGTAGATTGGATATCACCCCCTTTGAAGTCACCATTAGAAACCCAGAGATCCCGACTAGAATCAAACAGTATCACTTGCCACAAGAAGGCAGGAGAGGCTTAAAGCCTGAAATAGAGAGACTCCTTAATCAGGGGCTATTAGAACCTTGTATGTCACCTTTTAATACTCCAATATTGCCCGTTAAGAAGGCAGATGGGAGTTATAGATTAGTGCATGACTTAAGAGAAATCAACAAAAGAACTGTAACCAGATTTCCTGTAGTAGCAAACCCCCATAACTTTACTTAAATCAATTGAATCCTGAAAATCAGTGGTATAGCGTAATAGACTTGAAAGATACTTTTTGGACATGTCCTCTAAAAGAGGAGTGTAGAAATTATTTTGCTTTTGAATGGGAAGACCCAGATACCTTTAGGAAACAATAGCTGAGGTGGACAGTTTTGCCTCAGGGTTTTACTGAGTCCCTTAACCTCTTTGGACAAGCCCTCGAACACATCTTAAAAGATTATAACTTGGGGGAAGGTGTTACTTTAGTATGGTACGAAAGGAAAACATTAAGTTGTTAAATTTCTTAAGCCTCCAAGGATTAAAAGTATCCAAATCTAAATTGCAATTTGTAGAAGAAGAGGTGAAGTATTTAGGTCACTGGATCAGTAAAGAAAGCAAGAAATTAGACCCAGGGAGGGTAAATGGAATTCTTTCTCTCCAGGCTCCCAAAAACAAACAACAGGTTAGGCAGCTCCTTGAACTACCTGATGGGAGGAAGGTTCTCCTGAAGACAGTGGCTTGGAGACTTATGAAAGATTTCCATACTAAAACTCACTGGGGAGTACAAACGTTAGTAGATCAGTTTGCTATTAAATACATGTGCATAGAGATTTATAATGTTGCTAAGGAAATAATAAAAAGCTGTTTAACGTGCCAGAAAATTAATAAGCACCAACTAAGAGAAAAGATTCAAGGGGGACGGGATATGGCATACAGACCATTTGGAAGAATTCAAATCGATTTTACAGAACTACCAAAAGTAGGACGGTACAAATACCTCACTCATTATGTGGAGGCCTTTCCCACCGCTCGAGCTACAGCAAATACTGTGGTAAAAAAATACTCTTAGAAAACATCATCCCTAGGTATGGAAATATAGAAGTAATCGATTCGGACAGGGGTCCCCACTTTGTGTCTAAAATAATCAGAGAGACATTGACTTCCTTGGGGACCAAGTGGGAATTCCACACTCCCTGGCATCCAAAAAACCTCAGAAAAAGTAGAAAGAATGAATGGGGAAATCAAGAAACAACTTACCAAATTCATGTTAGAAACAAAGATGTCTTGGGTTAAGTGCTTACCCCTAGCACTTCTGAATATCCGGACCCAACCCCGAACTGATACTGGAATATCCCCATTCCAAATGCTATATGGTATGCCCTATGATATGGAATTTCCCACTGATCACCCAGTATTGGAAAAAGACAATTTGCAACCATACTTAATAAACCTCATGAATAGGAGGAAAGAACTACGCAAAAAAGGGATGGTAATACAGAGACCTCCATTAGAAATTTGTATGTCGTCGTCTGTCTTGGGGGGGGGGGGGGGGCGAGGTCATCATCTGTCTTGGGGGGGGTCGAGGTCTTGGGGGGGGGGGCGATGTCGCCTGTCTTGGTGGGGGGGGGCGTGGGGGGCAAGCTCGACGCCTGTCTTGGGGGGGGGTGGGGGTGAGGTCGTCGTCTGTCTTGGGGGGGGGGCACCGATGTCGTTTGTCTTTTGGGGGGGCGGGGGCGATGTCGTCACCTGTCTTGGGGGGGGGGAAGGCGATGTCGTCGCTTGTCTTTGGGGGGGGGGGCAAAGTTGCCTCTCTTCCGGGGGGGTCAAGGTCACGTGTCTTCGGGGGGGGGTGGGCGAGGTCGTCGCATTTCTTGGGGGGGAGGGGGCGCTGTCCTCTGTCTTGGGGGGGGGGTCGATGTCGCCTCTCTTGGGGGGGGGGGGGGCGATGTCGTCGTCTGTCTTGCGGGGGAGGGGGGGATGTCGTCGCCTGTCTTGGGGCGGGGGCGAGGTCGTCGCCTGTCTTGGGGGGTGAAGGTGATGTCGTCGTCTGTCTTGGGTGGGGGGGTCGAGGTCGTCGTCTGTCGTGGGGGGGGTGGGGGGGCGAGGTCGTCGCCTGTCTTGGGCGGGGGGCGAGGTCGTCATCTGTCTTGGGGGGGGCGAGGTCATCGTCTGTCTTGGGGGCGGGGACGAGGTCGTCGTCTGTGTTGGGGAGGGGGCGCCGATGTCGTCGTCTGTCTGGGGTGGGGGGGGGGGGCGATGTCGTTGCCTGTCTTGGGGGGGGGAGGGCGATGTCGCCTGTCTTGGGGGGCGGGCGATGTCGTAGTCTGTCTTTGGGGAGGGGCAAGGTCGTCGCCCGTCTTGGGGGGGGGGCGAGGTCATCGCCTTTCGGGGGTGGGCGGGGGGAGCGCGACGTCGTCGCCTCTCTTGGGGCGGGGGGGCGATGTCGTCGCCTGTCGGGGGGGGGGGGGGGGGGGGGCGTGGGCCCATGTCATCGTCTATGTTGTGGCGGTGCTGTCGTTGTCATCTCTCTTAGGGGGGTGATGTCGGGAAGTAGTTGGCTACATGCAATAGCAATATCATTATCCTAAACGATGTGCTTTAGTTTCCTGTGAAAAACAAAAATGCTACTGGGTTCGCTTCTTTTCTAGCAAGACCACGCACGCGACCTAACTTCTAACAAAACCATGTTCTAGATAGGAGTAAAGAACAAAGCAGAATTAGATCCTATAAGATTTCCTTCTCAGAAATACCACAGGCTGCAATATAAATTATTTACTGTACATTACCAACAATTCAGAGTGACCTTGACATTCTGACTAACTCCCCTAAGAGTCCCAAAGGACAGAATAGACAAAAAACCACGGAATTGCATGACATGTATCAGAAACTGTATGAACCAGCCTAACTAACACCTAAGTTGATAGAACAAAAATAAATTGCAAAACATGACAAACACCCCCACAGGAGATTTATTGATAACATATGAAGGTGATCCTCTTCTCTGAAAAACTCCGGAAGAGATCTAAGCTGATGACACACGTCTTTGGGATACCAGATACCAAATAAGACATGTGATAAGATGGAAAACAAATAGATGGCTCTGGAGCACAAAGATGGTTTCAGAAAAGGTTCTGGCAAAACGAGAGGCATTGTCACGGGGATTAGAGAGACCAAAGAAGTCTCGGGGATGCAACGAGTTCAAAAGGGAATCAAACAAAGTAGAGATGTCCTCAGGGGGCCGGGGAACTGAATGGAGGTGCACCGAATGGATGGGAGGACAGAAAGACCGACTGGGGTAACAGATGCGGATGCAGGAAGGGTTCCAAATGGAAAAAAGGAGCTCAAAGAGCCCTCACGAGAGCTCGGCAATGGGAGCGGAGGAGTCCTGAGCGGGCCTTGGAGACCAAAGAAACCTTGGAGATAACAAAGGGGAACTGCAAAGGGGATTTCAACAAAGTACAGATGTCATCAGGGGATGAATGAAGGCATGCTCAACGGTTAAAAGTGTGACTCAAATTCTTCCTTGTATTCATGATACAAGTCTGGGACTTCACAATGAAAACACCAAAGTCAAACAAACAAACAAAAAAAAATCATACCTTCAGCATGAAAGAGATTGCTATTACCATCTAAAGCTAGGATTTAGCCAGTGTAAGCACAACACCCAGTGTTTCCAGTGCCAAGCTCTACACTGCGTGTCAGCTGTCAGAGAGGCAAGGGGGGCTGGAGCTCGATGCGCCAACTGTCAAATCAAATAGACGAAAACACCAACTTTTCAGTTTATTTTTTAAATAAATTTCACTCATGGATGACTAGCAAGAAATGCATGTTCATACATTAACTATAAGCTATTGAACAATCCTCTCTGTTTTCTAAGTAATTTGAGGCAAACTAATGCCTTATTATGAAAGACAAGACCTACTAGATCTTTCCTCGAGATAATTTTTTGGTTGTAAGTTAGGGCATCAGTTCTGAAACACTCCTTCCTATTATGGGAGGATTTTATAGTTACCACTGCAATTAAAAAAAAAAAAACAACAAAACCCTTTTCCCCCATAAAGTTTGTGGCTATATGGCATTCTCCTAGGAGACTTTCATAGGTCTTCGTGTTCCACAAAAGTTCTTGTCAAAGCTAAAAATTTTGATGGTGGTAGGTCAAGGCAAGGTTTCCACGATGAAATTTTCAGTGAACTTTGCCTAATGATCACTGATTTATTCCATCTTAAGAAAGAATAACTGGGGTTTTTTCCCCTTAAACATAAATAGATCCAAGTACATGTTACATCAATTTCCTTCCTTTTACAGCCAGGCAATCTCAATAAAGCTGAACTGTGAATCGTACAGTATCTGTGGTCTAAATTCAACTTAGAAATGGTTTCACCACTTCTTTTTGAAACATAGTACACATTTATCTTGGACCAGTTTGTTAATGTGTAGAAATTAATATTTTGGTTTTAACAACCAAGTCAAATATGACACTAAATCAAAATTTTTGAAAAGTACAAAGGAGGAGTTACCTGTTCACCAATTCTAACTTTACAATGAACACTGAAAATGCAGTCAGTGTGGCTGTTGCTTAACAATCACAAATTTTACCGGTGAGTCTGAAAACTAGCAGGCTCTGCTGCAAACGTTTGGTTCTCTGAGATGCTGATCTATGAAAGACCTCTAACAAACTACCGCAGCTTAACAGACACTTAGTTTACAGTTTAACACCTGTAACAATAAAATAATTAAAACAGGACTTTCAACAACATAGGTAATGGCACATAACTTGGAATTATAAAGTGACTTTAACCCCTTACAATGACATCTTAAAAAGTATTTGGATACAGAACTTCCAAGCTCACCTTAAGAGGTCAACACATTAACTCTTAGAGAAGTCATTCGCCGTTGACAAACCTTGTACTACTCACCCTTAAGACTCACTGCAGTATCAGTTACATTAACTATGAAAAACACATCTCCTTGTCTTTCCAATGAACTGTTCCATTTGAAGTTTTTGACAGCCAAGATACACGGGAAGTGAAAAGAAAGTGAAAGTCAGTCAGCATTGTTCAACATCATTTTAATCTCCACCAAGGGAAAATAATATAAACATGTTAACACAAACAGAAAATGTTTTGGAAAAGACCATATGGTACTATGACAGGGTTTTAGTTTATAGAAATGTAATTTATAATTTTATAAAAAATATATGAAAGAATAACATCTTTCAGTAACATCAGACAGTATAGAAAAAATAAATCTCAACATTAGTTGTACTCTGATGGTCCTTCTAGTAAGAAATTTAAAAGTGCTTTTCAATAACAGTGTTACAACTCAAGATTCGTGCAATATGTCAAATCTGTTTTAAAGCAGATATTTATAGCAATTATGCAAGTTCTTACAATCAACAAAGCCCAATCTAAAAATTAACACTAAGTGAGGTAAGTATTCTAATTAGAATTAAACATTCCTTAAACAGCTTACACACCAATTCTACTGCAAGGAAAATACTGGTGCTCCTTCATAGAAAGGCTCAAACCTAAATATGATGTGAAACTTACACTACAAACCAGTGAATACTTGGAATTTAAAAAAGCTCTTGAAAAATATACAGTTTAGTATGTTTACAACCCAATGCTAGAAACAGTACCTAATGCAAAATATACCAGCTTAAATAAACCCAAACTTTACAGTTAGTGTACTGAATTTGCTTTTGAATACACTATTTTGTTCCGAAGTCCTCCTAGAAGCTCCCATATAAAGTTAGCACATTAACTTAATGTAGAAATTTCACTGTATTTTTATCTGTAAATATGAACAATTTGGTTACAAACTATGACTGCAACTATGAGTACCGTTACTCTTCAGGCAAGTGAAAAACACAGCACTAGTTGGGGGGAAAAAAAAAAAAAAAAAATCAAGATTTACTCTTCCCTGTTTTATACATGACAAGCTGGCAATAATAAAAGATACCCTATAGTTCTACAGGTTTTCTGCAGGAATTTGCAGAACTCTAAAACCAGTTTTCATTTTATTGTAGTTTCTTTACTCTGTGATTTACAAGTAACTATTGCCTTTTATATGCAGGAGGCAAAAACTAGACTGCTAATGCTGAGCCCTTATGGCTCATTTGCATATGGAGCCAAAGGCAGTTCATATTTTATTTCTCAAGGTGTTTATAAGCAGGATTTAAGTCACTATCAACAACAGGAATAAAGTATAAATTAATGAACTTTCATTCTAATAGGCTATGGCTTAAAAAGCCTACCAACTGAACTGTTTTTTATAGTATTGCACTGAACTTTAGTATTGAACTGACAGTTGAAGCCCGCACAGAACCCATTTTATAACAATATTGCAATAAAAAAAGCAATAAATAAAATGCAGTATCTAAAAAAAATGCCAGTAGTTTAGTCCTTTCTGCCACCACAGTCTGAACTGCATCATCTGAAATAGGTCTGGGACAGTCTTTGGATACCAGCTACGTAGTTCTTTCAACATAACAGACAACCCATAACAATAAGAGAAGCAATCAGAGTTTTCTACAGTAATATTATAAACTGAAAGACAGTACCCCTGAGTGTATGTCTCAAATACCTTAGAAGGACTTGTTGCCTTTGCTCAAGATAGCTTCAGAAATTAGACACAATTATTCTGTGACTGCATATTATCTCTACTCTGTTATTTTACTGGCACGTTGAGTCCTTTTTAAATATGTTATATTAACCCTGATAATGATATGGAGACTTCCTGCTCCTAAACCAGGAAGCTGCTTCCTAAAATGCAGTAAGTTGTCATTGCAGTGACAAGTTGCTTAAGGCTTTAGTAGAGTCTCTAATCATCTGTTCTACCTTGGGATTTCCAGCTCCACTGGTTGCCAGCTCCTTGTCAATAAGCCCCAGGTCAGGCAAGTCGGGGATGGAATCGGCAACAATCCGCACTGTCCTCTTCTGGTCACCTCCAGGTGTTCCCATCAGGATTGGGATTCTGCGGCTTCTGGCAGCCTCGAACACAACTTCACCTCTCTTCACAATTCCCTGTGAATTTACAACAGTTAAAAAAAAAGTAGTGATACAAATACAGTATTTTAGTTCTAGCCTGTAGTTTACAAATATGTACTGAACGCTTGATAACGGATTAAGCCCTACATTTTACAAGGCAAATAAAAAAATCATTTAGAAGTCCTGTTAGCAGATTTACATGCATAATCATTAAAAAAAAAAAGGGAAAAATCAGCAAATCAAAAATCCTTGAATTGGTTTTAGAGGACACAACAGATGTATAAATTTAGTATAAATTCCTAGAAGAATTCTTGCTTAAAAGCCATAAAGTCTAAACTGACTACAAAGTTTAGAAATACTCACCCTATTTTACAGGTGAGGAATTAAGACTAAGAAAGATCGTCTGAATTCAAAGTGCTTTAGTTTGTGCTCAACTTGCATAGCACCCTCTGACAAGTTTAGCAATTTGATCCAAGATTTCACAAACCTACAGAAGAACCAAAAATTCAAATCAGAGTTTACATGTTCACAATTGCTAGCTGAATTCTAAGCTTTCAGTTTCTTTAATAAAAAGGCTAATACTGAAAGAATCTAATATAAGTATGGTAAATCCATAAAAAGGAAAATAAATTCTAAATAACCTCTTACTAATAGAGAAAGGTATGGAATTGAAAAGTAACAAAGGTTGCTGACCAAGAGATACTGTACTGTCATTGAACCCATACAACAGAAGACTTTGAGCCTCTTGGATTTCAAGTACATGTGGGGAAAATAATTCAGAAATAAGTGAAAACAGAATTCAAATCTACTTCTGTGAAAAAAGTAGAAGCAGAGAGTCCCATAGATACATAGGAGGCTTAAATAATCCATTACAACTCCTCAAAAACAAAAGACTAACAACATAATAGACAACTGTTTACAACGGACAGCTCAAAATTTAAATAACATCAAAAGCTGGACAAAGGGAAAGGGATTAAAATGCAATCAAAAACAAAAAAATTAAGGAAGCAGAGCAAAAGCGTTACAACAAAATGAATATGCGCTACTCTGACTGGTTAGAGGAGGACTGTTAATACATCAAGAAATATTACCCTGCCATTAAAAAAAATTAGACCACAAACAAATGGTAGAAGGAAAGAATAAAATTCAAATGTAGCTGAAAAAATATTTTGTAAAACCATACAACAGTAATGGGTTTTGTATAGTTTGACACAGCCCTGTAAAAGAACAATGAGAATAAGGAATAATAACTGAAAAATAAGAGAAAGGGAACTGAAGAATTATCTTAGGAACAGATCCTTAAAGGAAGTAACAGCACTACAGAATGAGCCGTGTGTCCCTTGGGAACCATGGCGGGAGGCAGCAGACATGGTACCACACAAGGACTGGAAGCAGTCACCGTTCACAGGAGCCTGACCGCCTCATCCCTGCTCCAGCATCTTTAGTGGCTGAGCCTGGACGAGCTGAGGGGAAAACATGCGGGCTTATTCCAGCATCTGCCTGTTACCAAGAAAGAAAATACATCAAGTGACAATGACAGCCCGACACCATTCCCACTTACAAACAAAGGGAGACTTACCTGCTACACCTCAAGTTTTCTGGCTATAGCCTCAAGCACCAAGAAACTATCACTCATAGCACTCTGAGGAGGCATAATTTTGAGTAGAATTAACCCTGTGGCGTCCATCTTGCCATTTTATTCCCAAGAACTGAATCTCCTGTGCTGGTCCCTTGATCTTGCTTTTCTTTATGGCAAACCCAGCTCTCAGAAGAATCTCAATTACTTTTCGTCCTTTCTCGAACACTTCTTCTGCCTTGTTGCCCCACACAATGATGTCATCGATGTACTGTAGATGTTCAGGGGCATCACCCTTTTCCAGTGCAGTTTGAATTAGTCCATGACAAATAGTGGGGCTGTGCTTCCACCCCTGGGGCAGTCGATTCCAGGTATATTGGACACCCCTCCACGTGAAAGCAAACTGTGGCCTGCACTCTTCTGCCAAAGGAATTGAAAAGAATGCATTGGCAGTGTCGATTGTGGCGTACCACTTGGCTGCCTTTGACTCCAGTTCATATTGGAGCTCTAACATATCTGGTACAGCAGCACTCAGTGGTGGCGTCACTTCGTTCAGGCCACGATAGTCTACTGTCAACCTCCACCCTCCGTCAGACTTTCGCACTGGCCATATTGGGCTATTAAAAGGTGAATGTGTCTTACTGATGACACCTTGGTCTCCAGTTGATGGATCAGTTCTTGGATGGGAGCCAGAGAGTCTCAGTTCGTGCGATACTGCCGTCGGTGCATGGTCCTCGTAGCAATTGGCACCTGTTGTTCTTCAACTCGCAACAGTCCTACAACAAAAGGATCTTCCGAGAGGCCAGGCAGATTAGACAACTGTTTGACTTTCTCTGTGTTCACACTGGCCACACCAAAAGCCCATCGGTATCCTTTTGGGTCTTTGAAATACCCCCTCTTGAGGTAGTCAATGCCCAAGATACAAGGGGCTTCTGGGCCAGTTACAATGGGACGTTTTTCCCACTCGTCCCCGGTCAAGCTAACCTCGGCCTCCAGTACTGACAGTTCTTGACATCCGCCTGTCACTCCTGAGATCCAGATAGGTTCTGCCCCTCTATAGCCTGATGGCATTAATGTACACTGTGCCCCGGTGTCGATTAAAGCCTGGTACTTCTGTGGATTTGATGTGCCAGGCCATCGAATCCACACTGTCCAATACACCCGATCATCCCTTTCCTCCTCCTGGCTGGAGGCAGGGGCCCTCTATTCCTGTTCTTGGTCAGAGTATTCACTGTCTGACCCTTGCCGTGCCAGGCCGGAGAGTCCTTCATCAGGGCCAAGGGAGGTGATCTCAGTCTTCCTGTATCTGGGAGATCGCTGATTACTTTCTTGCGGTTTCACACCAGCTACATTAACAACCTTCTTGGATGTCTTCTTGGCAGGGGTCTTTCCTCGCAATTCATGTACACGAGCTTCCAACTTGAAGGTGGGTTGACCATCCCACTTCCTCATGTTCTCCCCCTGGTCACGCAGGAAGAACCAAAGTTCGCCACGTGTCATGCGCCTAGGTTTCCCTTTCCCTCTGACTGGGGTGGAAGAGAACTGATTTCTTGGGGTGCTCCTGACATTTAAGGCATTCGCCCGTAGAGATGAGGAGGTACCAAGACTCTCTTCAAAGTTCTGAAGCCAGGAAGAGACTGCCTCCACAGTTGGCGTACATCTTAGTCCTTCTCCCACATCCATTTCTGGATAGTACATCGCAGCCAAGCCAGCAGAATACGAGGATGGTGCACCTTTAATCACCTTCCTCCACATGGCCCGTGTGCACAGGACATCCTCTGGATTTTTAGGGGCTTCATCATTATCTGGATCACCATAGATGACTTCCAGCACTGCTAATTCTCTCAGGTACTGCACACCTTCATCTGCAGTAGTCCACTTCCCTGGGGAGTTGTCCGTAAGATCTTCCTTGAAGGGATATCTTACTTTAACACTTGAAAGGAACCGTCTCAACAGACTGCAAATTCCTGTTTCTTTTCCAATTCCCCTTTCAATTCCTCGATCTCTAGCAAGGGAACCCAGCTGTTGGGCTTCCTTACCTTCCAGCTGCTGAGCATCAGCCCCATTATCCCAGCATTGAAGCAGCCAGGCAGCAATCCGCTCACCCGGCTGGCGGCGATAGTCTTTCTGCAGATCTCGCAGTTCTGATGATGTCAGGGACCGGGTAGTTTCTGCCTCCTGTTTGAGCTCTGTTATTCCCTCTTCTGACCCCTTTGCTGAAGGACCCGCTTCTTCCTCTTCTTTTTCGTCCCTTATTAATCGAGGGTATGGACCTGTTGTTCTCCTTGTCCACTGTTTCTTTTTTACTACTGGGGCAATCTCTGCTGTTATTGTTTTTGTTTGAGTTCCCGTTTCCACCACAGTCCTTTGAGAGCACTGAACTGCAGCTCGATAAGCATAAGCCAGGCCCCAGTACAGCGCTAGGAGTTGCTGATTTTCATCGGGATAGACAAGGCACCCTTCTATCAGGTGTTGTGTCAATTTTGCGGGGTTGCTTGCCTGTTCAGGGGTAAGATCCCAGGCTACAGGAGGTGATAACCGTCCTAGGAATCTGCCCAAATCCTTCCACTCCCCCTGCCACCCAGGGACAGGCCACCTCAGGGCACATTTTGGTATTCTCTCACCCAAAATTTGCCTTCTCTTACACCAAAAACCTAACGAGCTCCACACAGCCCACAATAGGCAAATAGCATCAATGAACAGTATCAAAGAGCTAACATAAGAATTAATAAGTACTTCGGGAGCTTGCAGAATAAAACCACTCATGATGTTCCCAATTTCTTCCAGCATGTTCCCGAGCTTAGCAAAATAAAGAAAAGCAGAGCAATAAACAAACCCGTGACCAGCACAAGAGCTTGTCGCTTACTAACTGCTATAGCTATAGCACAATTAATATAAACTGCTGTTGTCCCGCCCCACGTTGGGCGCCAAAAAAGACTCTGGTGGTTTGACCTTGGCTAAATGCCAGGTACCCACCAAGTCGCTCTATCACTTCCCCCCCCCTTCCCCTTTTTTTCTCAACAGGGCAAAGACGGGAAAGAAAATAAGAAAGGAAAAAAAAAATCCAACCCTTGTGGGTAAAACAACAGCAGTTTTAATATAAGCAAAGCAAAGCAAAGGTCCGCGCGCGGAAGCAAAAAAAGGAAAACAGATTTATTCTCTACTTCCCATTAACAGGCGATGTCGGGCCTTCTCAGGAAGCAGGGCTCCGATACGCGTAGTGGTTGCCTTGGAGGACGAAGGGTGACCCCACCCCCTTCCTCCTTTCTCCCAGCTTTATACTGAGCAGACGTCATATGGTCTGGAATATCCCTTTGGTCAGTTCGGGTCAGCTGTCCTGGTTGTGTCCCCTCCCAAGATCTTGCCCACCCCGTCCCACTGTGGGGGGGGGAAATGTCAGAAAGAGCCTTGGTGCTGTGTAAGCACCACTCAGCAGTAGCCACAACACCAGTGTGCTATCAACACCCTGCCAGCTCCCAACATAAAACACAGCACCATGAGGGCTGTTACAGGGGAAAACCAATTCTGGCTCAGCCAGACCTGGTACACTCACAAAGCAGGACAGAAAAGCAGCACTTGGCACTCTACTTAACCCTTGCCATCTAAAAATGCAGAATTGCTTTAAATAGGATGGTATGCTTTGATTTGTCACAATGATTATGATTACATTTATTTTCTGCTTGCAGATATTATTATTAAAAAAGACATTTCATTTCAATGTACATATAAAATCAAAGGAGAAAAGAAAGGCAGTGTGCCTGATTTAATTACTGTCCTGGTTCTTTCAGTAAACGATGGCTGAGCATACCAATATGAATAAGGATTTGTAACTAAACGTCACACTGTAATTATGAAAGAGCAGGAAACTGAGATACAGACTGTGATCCTAACTGCTCCATGATAACCATATGAACGCATCTCACTCCAAGTATTCTTTCATGACCCCGGACTGCTCTTTTGCCCTTCTTGTCTATTTATGAAGGAAAAACCTCTTGGCATCTAAATGATGGCTGTGATGTTCTGTGATGCTGATCTTCTAACTGCTCCATTTACCCGAACAGGATTTACAAGTACGTGTCATTAATAAAATCTGTGTCAGCCAGAAAGGAATCTAACTTATACCCAGCATTGGAACATAGCAGTCCTTCACCTCTCTTCACACCAAAAAAAGAGCCAAAAATACTAATTTGCTCAGGAAACAGTATTTTCCTTGACCCACTGAGAATACACAGCACGGGCCAATCATCTGTATCTCAGACACGTTTTAAACACGTTCTGAAGGACGCACAGCCAGAAGCTAGTGTTACACGCCTCCTGCAGCTCACCAGCCAGGCTCCTTCGCAACTCAACTTTTCAGGTAAAACACACTAAGACTTTCAAGATAAAGTTAAATTGGTAGCAGTTCTGGAGGTTTCTTCCCTCATTTAAAATTGGATTAAGATACACCATTCACTTACATAAATAACAGAACAGAAACAGGACTCGGACTCTCAGTTTAGTAGGACTTTTCCAGAATGCTGGAGGACTAACTTTATAGTAGCCTATGATTTCTGTTTAGTTTCATTCCAATTTAATACTAACTTCTTCTCTAGTCATTACTTCTTCTTCTCCTTCCTTTCAGTGACTTAAGCATCAATCCTCCTAAGAACACGCCTAGCCACAAGCATGCAATGGTTATTTTTGACCAACACAAACACGCTCTTTTCATTTGATAATGCTACCTATTCTTTCACTGCAAAGCCCACAAAAATCCGTTTCCCCCGTCCCCAGTGCTCTTTCAGAAGCTGTAGATCAGGGTTTAAAGAGTTTAAAAGATGACAAGTTTTATTTCATTTCCCTGCAGACCTTAAGTTACTCCATTAGTGTGTCAGATTTATCAAACAATGCTTTGGGGAAAATGTGTAGCTTAGTACAAGAGGTCATTCTGAAAATACAGAAATCCCTCTGTTTCTAACTTTTCTAGCTATGGAGAAACCAGCTGCATGTGACTCTCCGTTCTACACTTCGAAGCCACGATGGAAGTTGGATGTACATGTGAAATCAGGCCACAGTTCTGGCTCGTGCTGCTCTCCCTTCACAAGAAGTTTCACAGAGGAATAGCGAGCATTTACTCAGTGAGTCTTTTTCCCTTGCAAAATTAAAAACTACCATGAACTTCCCACTTTAATTGCTATTAGGATATCTATAGAGTGGTGTTATTGATCAGTTTTTGCTATGGTCATTATTAGTACTGCTTACTTTTTTATTATGTCCAAAATCTGTAGTGACAATGCAAGATGCTACTGAGTGCCTTTTTGGCAGAGAGACAAAGCTCTGTTACTTACCATCACAACCTTTATATTTACAGGTTTTGAACAAAATAAACTGAACTGTTATGACACATTTCAAGCAGAAAACTGAAGGGGCAGTTTAACCTGTTCTGTAATGTGTACATCTCTGAAGGTGGCATTTGGGAATGGTGAAGCTTTCAAAAAACCTCAAGGAGTTGCGTGCCCAGTTCCAATTAAAAATCAAAATATGTCATTGTTTTTAAACACAGAAACATAATTTGCTGCCAATGATCCACTAAGGTAATTTGAATGTTTTATTTTACTCATAAGTATCTCTTCTCTGGTTCTAAGCTGTTGTCTGACAAAAAAATACAGAGTTAGGATCTTTTTTTCCTATTCTCTATTTAAAGGCAAATTAAAAACACTGAAAAATCTGTTTTCCTTGCACTGACAAACACAAACGGATTACACGGGCAACTTTGTCAGACTCTTGGAGACAACTTCTGCTGTGCCAGAAATCTCAGGAAAACATCCAGCAAGTGCCATCTGCCCCGTCTGAGTCTCTGTGCCAGTGACACTGTCCTACAAAAGCAGCTGCCCCTGCCCAGAGCAGAGCAGTGCTGGGCCAGAGCTCGCTGCCCAGGCACGCTGCCCTCCGCAGAACCTGCTGGCTCTGGCAAGAGCCCCCCTGGGCTGGAGGATTGGCCCCGGCACCACCGGCTCCTGCAGCCCCCGCGGCGGGCACCCAACAGCCTGCTCCTGGCTTCAGTGGGTCCCAGCTGACCCCCAGCTGCAGGGCTGCCTTTCCGTGCTTTGCTCTCCAAACAAGTAGGGTCACTTCTCAACACAGCGTACTTCTCTGTGCCCTTATTACATTTAGAAGATGGTTCACATTTCAAAAGCAAGCAAATTTCTTTCTGTTGTACAGTTTGTAACTACCTGTGGTAATGACCCACTACCAGCACTGAAGTTTTTTGTACTTTTTCTTTAATAGCATTTGTATTTGTCCCACTCCTGGTGCGGAAAAAAAAGGCAAAACAAACCAAAAAGACCCACCACAAAACACTGAAGTGTTCTGGCTATGACTGCCAGAATACTCAGGACTGAGTCAAAGACCTCAGGAACCAAAAGCATGGATTTCTTTAGAGCCAGTCCTCTGGCTGCAGGTTGGTCTGGTGAGCCATGCAGAAATTCAGTTCTGCCACAGATGGAATCTAAAACACATGCTGACAGCTGCACTCCCCAGAGGTAACTCCCTCACTCTGCCTCACAGAGATTCTAAAAATAAAAAGACAGTAGCCAAAAAGCTCTCTAATTGCTTGTACTAAATATTCTAAACATGACTCCAAGCAATATCAGTGTTTGGATATACAGGGAAGGAAATGTAAAAGAGACAGTAAATGAATCAAAGGTGCCAAGGTTTTGTCTAGACTAGAGATGAGCATCACATTCAGCAGCGAGCCCTCGGGAAAGCTTGTACTGGTGCCAGAGCCAAAGAACAGACTCTACAGGCACAGTCTGCCTCATCAAAGAAATTCCACTGTCAGTCATCGAGTGCTGAAAATAAGACTCACCATCTCTTTAGAACCAGGATCTGAGCACAGCAAAGAGCAACAGGAAGAAAATGCAGACCAAAAAGATAAAAAACCCAGTTTCAAACTGGAAGCCTGGAAAGCAGAAAAAAGTGAGGCTAAAGGTGGTGAGGGGTGTCGAGAAGAAGAGATAAGGGCAAGAACATATCCTTATCACCTGGACATTAATAATTTTTGCTTTTTTTCTTCTAGTTTTATTTCAGCCACCTTCTCTATCACAGATCAACAAAATAAAATGAGCGACTCAGAATGCAAGGGAAAAATAACTTGGAATTTGAATCCATTAAGTTTGAAAAGTGAGATGTGACAGCCAAACTGGTTTCATAAATTAAGAATCTTCCCAGCCTCATGGATCATCACTGACATCTCAAAATGAACATTTTAAAATAACTGAGATATTTTAGCTTGAAGTACTGAAAAAATTGACAGAGATCTATTCTTGCATTGTTCTCGCTGTGATGCAACATGAAAGGACAAGAAATTTTGTCCCACCACATTACGGCAATGGCTTGTCTGCTGATTAAGGGACAAGAGAAGTGGGATCCTGCAACACCTTGGGTTGGCTCTGGTTTATCAGTCAGCTTTAAATAGCACACACCATACTACCACAGCCATCAGGACATGGCAAACAGAAACAGTAAGAAAACTGTACAGCAGCTGTAAGTGGCTGCAGGGCACAGCAGAGCTTTTCCCTTCGTGTCTCCCCCTGACCTGCAGTTTTGGTGGTACCAGTCCCAAAGCACTAGCAGTGACTGCCTGCTGCCCCCTGAGCTGTGCAGCACACACACTGCACAGCACTGAACCCCAGGGCTGGGATTTAGGTCAGCAGCAATGACCTGCACACAGCGCTCCCAGCCTGGGCTCCAGGGGTAAGCACTGCTCTCCCACCGGCTTTTAGAACAGCCTAAAAACGGCTGCCAGCCCAAGGCAGCGCCTGGCCCTTCCGAGGCGGCTCTGCGGAGGGTTCTCAATGGCTGCAGCTGAAGCAGAAGCTGTCTGGGAGAGCCCCAGCCTATGGCTTCAGGCCTTCAAGCTTTATTCAGCATTTTCCAGTCGTTTTTCCCCCAAATGAATGTTAGCAGGAGAGGACATCCAGTAGCACCAAAACCAGATCCTGGCATTTGTCTTAATTTATAACATAAAAGAAAAGAGACTTTGCATTATTAGATATTACAGCCATGTTTATGAATCCACCTGCAAAAACAACTTGTTCCTTCCAGCTCTAAGAGCCAAAGAAATTTAACTATGTTTCAGTTAGTACTTAACTGCTTACTTTCAGGAAAACAATACAATTTTGCTAATTTTTTAGAAATGAAGTCATGCTAGTTAAAACACTATAATCAATAAATATGAAATAAAACTGATTTTTTTGATATGGGTGAAGACTTCTTTAATTTTCCTGACATTACATCACTTGAAAAATAAAACTGCAGTTAATTTTATACATGACTACTTACCCAAAGTATTCTCATGCTGTCATGGATCAATGCTGGAAGCACAGTCTGTGTCTCAGCAGCACTCAGTGATCAATGTGATTGTCTGAGCAGCCATCAGAGAAGCCGTTATGTTAAAGATTAGCTCCTGAAGACACATCAACACTATCATCACCGTTATCTCAAATGCCCTGTTTACTACACAAAATTACTCTAAAAATGTACTTTTTCAGCCCATATTGAAAGTATGTTTTAAAAATCAAGCACAGAAGATGTTTGTTTTTAGCAGCAACCCTTTCTATCTTTCTCCTACTCCAGAAGTCTCGCAGCACACCAGACTACCAGTTACAGCTCAATCAGGTCAATTCTTAGAAGGACCCAGGCTCAGATGTTTGGTTTGACACTACCAGGTGTTGTGTTGGCAGTGTGTTCACAGCCCAGAAAAAAAGTCCAAGTATCAGCTGCTCCTAGAGACTGTGGTCTGCCTACAGCACCCAGCGTGACCCAGTGCTCACTTCTGGACGGCAGCTCACCTGGGACAGGATTTGTTCCGCAGGGGAACTTCCAGCACTGCACATGCAATGCCCCTTCAAGGCCCTTGCTCTCACCAAGTCCAACTCCATTAACTAGTTTCTATAGTCTAAAGTAAGTTGGAAAAATCTTTAGCTTATGACACAGCAGAATGGAAAGTGGACAGACCTTGAAAAATTGGGTCACTGGTGTATCAGTTTCCCACCCCGTGTGGGCAAGTGTTGCTGTGGAGACTATTGCACTGTAACTGAAATACCGCTGCTTCAAAGTGAAGTCTGCCTTAAGGATCTTTTTAACGAAAAAGAAAAATTAACATTTTTAACACTGCTAATCCTTCCTCAATTGCCCAGAATAACACTGGTGTTTATCTAGTCTAAGAATGCACTGGGTTTCGTTTCAAAGGCGCAGAGATAACCTCAGCTGTGTTCAGACACACCTCCAGCAGCAGGCCAGGCAGCCCTAACGGCAGGAAAACACCATTTCATACATCAGCCAGCATGCTCACCGAGAACAGCAGATGCAAACCAGCCCTGAATGGGACCACCCCACATTTCCACTCAGAAAGAGATTTCTGTGAGCTTGGGTTCGACAGCTGACACAGCAGCTCAGCGAACTTGGGTGCTACCTTATTATTACGGGTTCTATTAGAATCTCTGTAATTAGGGAACTGTCAGCACTCCCAGTGTGAATTCTTTTCCAGGGGTTAATAACTGAGCTGTAAAATCTGCTTTGGGAGGGGATTTTGCATCTGGGTGTGAAACCCTTTTTCGGTGCAAGAAAAAAAAAGGGGTCTGCGTTTTTCCTCTTTTCTCTGAATATGGAGAATTATAACGCTTGAAAACACCTGAAAGCATTCTGAAATACAATGCCTGTAACAATAGAGCAGCACTTCCAGAGTTTTTAAGAAAATAATTCAATACGAATGTCTTCTTGTGGTTGTGTGGACATAAAATGGACAAGAGATTTATGAGATGCAGAGGCAGCTCCTGCCAGCGGACTCTCTGGTGACTTTAGGCAGGTACCAGTGTCCCGGTGATTCGCCTTCCCTGCCTCTGGGAGAAGGATCATTGGTGTAATGCTCTACCCATGAAATGCTCTCACCGAAACCCAGGGAACACACTGTGTGCTGACAGGTCCTTTTTCATACAATACACACCTGCTGACCCTTGCACACCTGCAGACTCCACCTGCTTCACATGCCCAGAGATGCCGTGCGTGTGACAAGTCAGGCACCTGCAGACATTCAGTGTCACTCCATCAATATACCCGGCCCATATGATCAGTGAGAGGGCTAATACCAGGTTCAGGATCCTGATTACACCTGAACGTTGGAGAGAGCTTAACATACATATTACAATAGCCTGACCATTTGTTAGTGCCCAAATAACTGTACCAGGAAATCCTTCTAAGCTGTTTAATCAAATATTAAAAAATGTGAACAAGGCTTTTTACTCCAAGATTTTCAGAGTCACCACTGCTGGTATTACCTTTGGCCACCTCCCTATGTACACCTGATCAGAAATCGGTGTTATAAAAACTGATCTTTTTAAATCCTACAGAACTTTTTTGCCTCTCAAAAGCAGAACCTCCCATATATGAAAGGTAAACCAACAACAGAACAGCTCTTGGAAGTAGCACAATTAGAAAAATTGCCCTAATTTCAAAACTGAACAAGTTAACTCTTCCAGGCACTATCACAGGTACACTTCTTCCCTGAGGGTTTCAAACAGAAGGACTCACATCAAGAGACTTGAAGCCTGATGCTGCAGCCTGGCCATCAGCAGGATCTCAGGGCAGTTTGTGCAGGGAGATATTGCAGTGATCAGTCTCTTCCACGGCATCACACTGACCAGAACAAGGAACCACTGTATCTGCACAGGGAAAGTGAGCTCCGGGCTTTAATCCTCTGACACTACATTCACAATCACTTAATACTTGCAATGCTTCGTCTTTAAGAGTATAACAGTACCTTTTTTAGAAAATAAATAAATAAAAGGCTGCTCACTAAGTACTTAAGGCACAAGCTAAATGACAGCAGAAATCAGAACAAGTGAAATAGTTGAAATCAACACTTCATTGTACCAGGACCACTCACAATGTACACATGTTCTCACTGCAGATAAAAACACTATTATTTGCCTATAACTATGGCTTCAGGAAATGGGTAAAAAAATTGCCTTTGATTCACTACTAGAATTACATTATTCCTTCAAATAAATCTGAACAAGCAAAAAAAAAAAAATTTCTTGTTTCACTCCAGGTAAGTGGTAAAGATAAAACACACACCCAAGTACTCCTTCCTACCACGTCAGACGATCTGAACATCCAAATTCCTGGTACTGCTCAGAACCTGGAACCGCAGGAGGCAGACAAGGGAACCACCGGGTGGTGTGACAGTTAGGGATGCTTTAATACATAGAACACCCCTGGTTTTCTTTACATCTCTACTTTCTCATAACAGAAAACAACTATGAAAAAGAAAAGTCTCACCTAAGCCATTGTTTGCAGCAAAAATCTACCATAGGTTTAAGTATTTTACTGAGCAGAGATCAACTTAAAATTAAATCCACAACAGAGTCTGGGTTTAGAAGACAATGTTAAATTGATAATAAAACGACCACACATATTTTTCCTGAAAAAACTGAAGGTTGTCTGTCTGTTACCTTTGGATTCAAATGACAAGTATTTTAATAAAGCCTTGTTGATGTGAATATCCCACTGCATCACTGCACGATGGAGAACCCCGCATGTAGCAGATCGTGTGAACTGTGTGGCAGAACCTGGGAGGCCTTTGCCTTGTCTGAGCCTCTGCAGCACTTTAACCATCCCCTGAACTAAAGCAGAAGTGCAGCTTCCAAAGGGCTTGTCCACAAGGAGCCAGTGGCACCACACTGTCTCTAATTGTTCTAACGCAGAGTTATCTTACAGAGTTCACCAAATACTAGATTTCATAGTATAGTCAACCAAGATGACCCAGCAATTTACAGGAACAAACCAAGGCCTCGTGTTTTACAACTAAATTCAGATTCAACTGACATACAGAATGAATTTTGCAAGCAACAAAGAACCTCCAGTAAAGACCATTACCAAAAAAACCCCCCAAACCCCATACACTTAGAAAAACTGCACAAGGCCAGAGGAACACATTTTATCACCATTTTAAACAATGTTTCAAGAGGAGACAAAAAAAAAGCAAACAAACAAAAACACCCACACCACTCAAACCTCAAAGTGCTATTTTAAAAACTACCTTGTAAAATCATCATCATCCAAAGACTTCTCAGAATTTTTTCATCCAAATGCCCTGGGTGGTTTGTAGGTGTTACCGGAGCCACACACCCACCCTAAAGACATTACAGAAGGGTAACTTCAGACAAAGTTATACAAGGTTCTCGCTGATGGTCAAACACCAGAACAGCGTCAGAGTTTAAAGCCATTTCCAACTTCAGAATTTGGGATTTCCCACAAACTTGGGAATTTTCAGAATCAGACTCATTCATTGTTAAAGAATAAAACTTCAGCAACTGTGTGTACGTCTCTATGTGTGGATCTCCTAAGTTAAATTTACTTCTTGTACAAAGTACATGAAGATCTCAATTTTCAGTGTCTTCTTTCTTCTAAAAACTAGGAAAAAGCTTGCTGAATCTTATTCAGGGAGTGCAAAGTTCCGACAGCTCATTTAGTCCATTACAAGCCTCACTACCCAATTCCAGCTGCAGTCTGAATGAGGGAATGGGTCAGTGTGTGCTGCTTGGCCTCTTCCACGAGCAAATAAAAGGTCTCTCTTCTCAAAATCGCTATTGATACAGAAAATCCATACTGGCAAAGAAAGTTAATACACTGTGGATTTAACCGGGTGAAAAATTACTGTATCTTCATTTTTTACCTGAAAGAAAATAAACAAATTATTTGCAGAACGAGATGTCTGTAATCAGCATCAGTCAGCTGATAAATCTCCTATTGCTGCTTCACTCTCAGTAATATATAGATGTGCACACTGAATACTTCTGAAAGTACTCAACTGCTCTAAAGAAGCCAATTTCCTAAAGCAAAATCTTATTCTACTTCAAACAAGAGAAAGAGCAAACCACCTTAAAGTTTTACTGTACATACTGTCAGATGATACTCATTCAAGTTACAAATTCTTTTCAAACAAGTAACTACTTTTGAACTACACGGCCTTACCTGTACTGCTCTTAAGCAAGTTGTCTGTCATAGGTTTTACTACAGAATTAAGCAGAACGGGACAGCGTATGAAGAAATAAATTAGTGTAGTTGGAATATAAAAAAAAAGTCATGGAAAAAGTATTCCTAGAAAGCAGAGCTTTAAATTTAAATATAATTAAAAATGTATAAATAAATGAAGCAGCAGGGTATGGAAAATTATGGTGCTGCGTTTCTAGTCCACACAGATTGGTGTGCACACTTAATTATTTAGGGATATTACAATGAAAACCAGAGTTTCTTGACCAAGTTCCACCAACTACGGTCTCATGATGGCCACCCGAAGGCAAACAGGTTCAGTAAGAACTGTTCATCCAGGTTTCAGCTCCAGCCACTCAAAGGCACTTCTGAGGGGTGCCACACAGGTTTGTAGAAATTAAAAGAGTAAGGTCAGAAGCACAGTCTTCAATCACGAGACAGCAAGCCAAACCAGCAGAGGCAGCAGGAAAGGTTACAGCTAAGAATCCTACAAGAATCCTGAGGAAAAGAAGAGGATTGAGGGAAAAAAAAAGAGGAAAAAAGATGATGATAAGGCAAAGTAAGTTTTATAGACAAAAGTGATCTTACAGAGAGGAGAGTGAGGAATATTAGAAGAAACCATTTGAGAGAGAGAAAAAGCAAAAGCCTTCCTGCTGGCAGAGCAGTGCAGAGGCAGAATTCTGTTTTCCTCACTCTATGTTTGAAGCTCAGGTATCTCCAATCCACTTCCTGTCAGCTGCCCATGGACAGATCCCAGCACCTACATGGAGCTGGCACAAATTTAACCAAACACTGCACTTGTACATCTGTACAGACTAGACCACAGAAACAAAGCCTGAGTCACCTTCTAAAATCCACAGCAGTTTGATCAATGGTAAGGACACAGAAGGCATTATCAGAACAGCACAACCTCATCCACAGCTCCGTATCACCCACCGCCTCCTTGTTCACCTGCCACGTACGCCCATTCCTTCTCCTCCAGCCCAAGCCCACATCCTCACAATCCATCCATTTTAATTAGTCTTTCATTCCTATGCCATTAAATTCCATATTCTAAGCGGTCTTCTGAACACAATTTTTGGAAGAAGCACATTCTACAATAAATGAAGAGAGTAAAAACAGAGAAACATAGACAATGCAGAGGCATAAGGAAGGGACGTTGATGCACCAAATAGTAACAGAAACAATTCCCCCTCATTCTTAAAACCTAGCAATCCTCTATCCAATCTTTAAAACAGACAACGCTCATTATACAATACATAAGCACTGTCAACATCCACAAAAACACACATATTACATTCTGAACACATACACTAAACACACTCCTATTAAACTCAAACCAACATCGCTATCTCACAGGCTGGGATAAAGCACCCTGCTTACTGCAAAATTCTTAAACAGAACTAAGTGGAAAGGGTTGTGTGACATTTCACATGCAATTATACTTTCTGAAGTCAACAGGCTCCACTATGCAGAACTACAGGTGTTCATCTAAAAAAAAAATTAACCTTAAGATAGATCCATACGTACGTAGAATTAGACTAGCAAACCTGTGTGTGCTGTACACGTGTTAAACAGAAAACAACCCTTGCTCTTTGCCACTGCTCAGTACAAAGCATCACTTACTGTACACGTATCCATGGAGTTGGTTCTAATGAATTATGGCATTAAGGTGAGTTAAATCAACAGAAGAGTCTGGTGCCAGGACAGTTTGAATATACATCAGTACAAATTCACTCTCCTACCCTTTCTAAACAAACCTGGTGTTGAAATACACCTTTGTATGAATCCAGCAGATCTTGCACTGACAATGACTGAAATCATGAACTAGACTGACAGATCAGAGCTGCTGTGTCATTTCGTAAGTCTTCCAAGTGATCATGGTGCATTTGTACTCCCACTACAAGGTTCCTAATGCGGATAAACATGTGAAGACCTGACTGTGAGGCACTGTGGACCTCACATGCATCAGCTACATCATCCATGCAAAATGAAGCTGCACACATTAGCTAATAAATGAACACAAACAGAAATCTGCTCCAGAGAGCTCCCACTGCTGGCTGAAGTGCAATGATTTTGAGATCTGGTCACCAGCACTGGGCCCCAGACCTCTCCCAGTTCAGGAATTACTGTATTCCCACAGACGGAAACTGCTTTTAATCTTTACTTGGAGATTCTGTTTGCTGAACTTGAGGCAGCTGCAGCTCTGAGTTGCAATAAAACTGCATGTAGCAGGAGCATCAATCACCTCCTTCCTAAATATATTCACAAAAGCTGGAAACAAAGATTTTTCACACATCAATGAGCAGGGAATACATATTGTTAAGTGCATTGCTTTAATCCATTAGCACGGGAGTCACTTTAGTGTTCGCTTTAATGATTAATGCAAGAATCAGTCCGTGCTAAAAACATGATGCCTGTCCAGTTGTGGGATCTTCTACATATTTTCCAAAACCTATTCTTCCCCATACCTTTTACCATTCATGCATCCAGAAAAATGCTTTCTGAGTTTTAATTTGGAATCTGTAATAAGGTTCAAACAAGAGACAATGACTCTCATTTATCAATTAACATTTATCACAGCAAATCATAATGCAGCTGTGTTTCAGACAGAAAGCATTTCTATGGATGAGATGGGAGTAGCAATTTCAACGAAATAAAGTCATAAGCGTCACCATCAAGCTCTATGCATACTCTGAGAATGCAATTAGAGTGATCTCAACATACAACAGGTCTGAACTACTGAACTGCAATTAGTAAAACCCTTCTCAAATGTGCTGTATGGACAAAAAAAGACACCGAATGCACCAGATTTAGAAACCAACAGTGTAGCTGCGCTTAGTAAAGTACTAAATTAACTGCAAAAACACGAGCCAGCTCAAGGGCTTGTTTACTAAGTGTTAAATACATCTTACAAAACTTCACTGGGTTGTTGAAACAGAGTCCTTCAGACTAAGAAATGGGAATGCTACGTGGCAGGAATGCCCCAGCCAGGCAGAAGAACACTCCTGTGCTTGGCAGTGCCCTAAAACACAACAGCACAGGTCAGACCAGCCCTGATGGCTCAGCAAAGGAAATTCCCATGGAGCCTCCCACTCCTCTGCTGCAATCCTTCACATGAGGCCAGCTGAGGGAAGGGCTCTAAGACCAGCACGAAGAGTGCAGTGCAGTCTGGAACTGCAGAGGGCTCAGAACAACATCTGCAGGGGGGTGCAACCTGCATCCTAAGCCATTTACCTACTCAGCCGGGGCACCAGCTGGAAATCCCTGCGGCTGTCACACTGCTGCCAGACATGGTGCTTTCCATTAAGAAAGCTCATCAGTCATAAACGTGTGTACCTCAATAATATTCAAAAAGTAAAGGAAGGGTGATTGCAGACCGAATCTGGCAGTATGAATCTGGTTCTTGTTTTCAGTACTGAAAGAAATACATTCATCGTTTTTCTTGATTTTTTTTTCCTTTTAAAATATTTCCTTTCTTAAGGGTAGAAACAAAACACAATATTGATTTTCCTTTTTGTTTGCTGTCAGGCCTGCCAAATCCCCCAGCCAACAGTTGTGAGACACTTCAACCCCTCCTGCCTCCCCAGGTGGGCTCTGGCCTCCTCTCCCACCCAGGGGCCTCATCCCCCCCTCACCCTTTCCTGCTGGCATGGGTGCTACCTGGGCATAGAAGAAATCAAATCAGAGAACTTAATTAGTTATTAAAAAAACCCCCGAACACACCCACATCACCACAAACAAACAAACAAAAAACCCACAAAAAACAAACTCTGGTTTTTTTCACCTGTTTTCTTCCCTCCTTCCCCACCTTTCACTGCACTTAGATAACAGATGCATTTGATGAACCATGTGCTGGCTCTGGGTCTAAGGCACAAGCGAAGGCTATTTTTCTTGAGGGCCATTTGACAGAGAAAGTTGCAGGGGGGAAAAAAAAAAACCATGCTCTTGCCAAAGCTTCAGCCCCCCCAGCTCCCCTTGGCCCATGCTGAGGATGGCAGGAAAATTACCCAAGACAGAGCTCTTCCAAACAGAGAGGTCTGGAAGCTTTTATCACATCACTGTTGGAAGTCTGGCAAAAACGCTCCAAAATTGCAGGAAAATATCCTGAGGATACATCTTCCTCTTCCTGTTCTATGAGCACAGCTGTAATAAAATTTCCCTACATTTTACAGAATCTTTAAGGATAATCAGTATATGCATGTTTCCACTTACTGTTTTGAATTCTTATTTTCAGAATATTTTTGGTAAGTCAGAACAACAGAACCAAAACAAGGTCAGTTCCGAGTCCTATGACCACTTCTTCAATGCTTCGCCTTTCATTTTTTGCCATGTTTTTCAAAATTTTTTTTTTTTTTGTTCTAGATCTATGCTTTTAGGGCTTCTACTGCAATTGCTTGAAGAAAATTCTACCACATTCTTTTCTTTCTTAAAAATGCTCCAATATTCAAAGGGATTTTGTTGACAACTAGTTTGATATGAAGTAACAACACAGAACTCCCAGCAATCATCACCTAATATGCATTAGAAAAGAAGTCCCTGAGACAAGATGCTCTGTTAAACAGGTATTAAGAGCAGATTCCAGCAGAGATGACAAACACCCCAGGCTTACCTCCACCCAAAGAAACAAACCATCAGCTCCTTTTATACTGGTCACTGAAAAGCTGACAGGTGGTGCCAACTACAAGCTGCTGTTCATGAGACTTTAAATAAATAAATACACCCCAATCCAACAGCAGTATACCAATGTTACTGATTTGATATGTTATTGATTTAATATAGATTAGTATTAATTTGTTTAATTTTAATAGGAATATAGAATTATAAGAGATATTTAGTAAAAATCATATGCTGCATTTGCACTCTATACAGGAACCGAGGCTACTACGAACTCCCCTGTACAGCCCTGTACCAAGGCCGAAAGAATTGGTCAGAATCACCTAGTAGGAACATTTAGAACTATAGCTAACAGGCTTAAGATTCAAGATAATTTTACTTATAAGGTATTTAATAACCTGAAAGAATGCAGAGAGATGTCAGAATCCAAATTAATGGGAAAATGGGGAAATCGGCTGAAGCAACATGTAAGTTTAAGCCAAGAAACAGTGTCCTCAGGCAATAGGTAACTCCGACAGGGGGAGATCGCGACCACCGACTCATTACCCACCGACTCACATTACACCCCAGACCCATTTCCAGGTGCTTCTGGACTCTACTGTGCAGAATCGGAAATAGGAGGAGAGTATGATAATGATTTCCAGGAATTGTTATGTTTATGCATGAATACTTAATGAATATGTATGAGTACTTCCACATAAGATGTATGATTTTGGTGCATGGTGTGCGTCGTTGGTGAAAGGATTCACCCGTGCACCCGGCCGTTAATAAAGAAGTGTCTGCTTATCTGCATCAAATTGGTGTTGATAAGTTTTATTCCGAGTTTTTCGGTAACATGAGGGAAATACCAAATTCCCCATTCTTTCTTATTCAAGTGATTACATGAATATATAAAAGCCTCGTTCTTTGTTTCAAAATAGTTTTTAACATTATGAAGAGTTTGATATGCAAGTGCTGACCCTTCTTAGTTACACCAAATCAAAACATAAGTTAGTCCAAGTTCTGCAGTTTTTGTTCCTGAATGAAAGTGTGAAGCTAGACAAAGACTACAAAACCAGTTTGTGTCAGAGAATGATTTTGTCACCAATACGCTAAATTTGGTAGAAGACTAAATTAAATATCTACAAATACTATGTATGATTAATCAATACTGAGAACATTCTAAGGTAAAATAGCATGTGTAGCTCAGCAAAAACATTTAAAAACGCCAGAGAAGGCACTGGCTAATAAGTAGCCTTGTGAAAGCTGCAGCTCTTCAAGGCTCCTTCTGACTATTCTTCTGACTTATACAGAAAAGTTTTTTAAGTATTCATTTCAAAAGAAAGAAAAAAGTAGTAATCCAGACTAGCTGAATGCACACTACTTCCTACTGAGTAAGAAACATCTTTAAGTTTTGGCAGCAGGTAGCTGCGATCCTGACTATCCTTGATTACCCTTTTGGAACATGCTGAACTTTTAACAAAGAAGAAAACATTCGTTTGCTTTATTTGAAGGGCTAGCAAAGTGAGACTGTAAAGAAACAGAGTACTCCAATTCCATGGGATTGCTTTACTTGTAGAGTTTCACCATGAAATTATTGAATAGCTCCATACCTAAATGTAAGAAGTCAGCTGTAATCAAGTAAGTAAAACATACCATTAATCAACAAACTTTATACAATTAAGTACATTACAAATATGGATGTCTGAGACTCACAGCCTTGCAACAAAACATGAGCAGCCAGTTCATGAACATCTCCCAAACCAACCAAAGCCACAAGCAATGACCGTAAGGAGTGTATTACAAATTTATCGTGTTTGCAATATACTCCCCCCCCCCCCCCCCGCCTCAGTCCGAATGATTTGCACTCAGCTCCCAGGTCTACTTTTTTCTTAATTCTGCCAGCCTCTGGGGAAGGAGAAGGCGCATTGTACCAAGACCGCTGCGCCCTCCCGCCGCACAGCGGCACCCAGGCCGACCCCCGCCCGCCCAGGCGCTACTCACAGCGCTGCTTGGGCTCTATGAGCTTCATGGGCGCGTCCAGGAGGCGGCGGAGGCCGGCAGGACCCTGGGCGCCGCCCGACGCGGGACACGGCACAGCACGGCACGAAGATGCCGCCCGCCGCCCGCCCGCGTTTGTGCCGGGCCGCCGCTCCCCGCCCGCCGCCGCCCCATTGGCGCAGGGCGGGCCCGGCCCACGCGGCAGCGGGGCTGTGCCCGGGCGCCGCCGCCGCATTGGCCGGCACCGGGAGCCCTCGCTCCGCCCGCCCGGGCCGCCACCGGCGGGGGGGAACGCCCGCGGCGCGGGAGCCGGGTGGCCGCCAGCCCCGGCCGGGCGGCGATCTGCAGGGCAGGACCCACGGCCTCCTGACAGCGGGGCCGATGGCGACGCCGGCCCGGCCGGGCCGCGGCAGCGCCGCACGGAGGGGGCCGCCCCGCAGTGCTGCCGCGCTGAGCCCGCCGCGCTCGTCACTTACGTGGCCTGTGCCGCCGGCCCGAGTCCACCCTCCGGCGCAGCCGGCATTTCTTGGCCACGGAGCCGTGGCTGAGCGGCGGCAGCTCCGGGCGGAGCAGCAGCGGGTGCGGCGCCTCCCCGCAGCCGCCGTGGCTCAGCGGCTGGCTCGGGGGGTGGAAGCCGTTCTGCAGCAGCCCGCCGAGCAGCGAGCAGGAGGCGGCGGGCGATGGCGGCCCCGCCGGGGCGGCGGGCTGGGCACGGAACGGCTCCCCCATGGCGGCAGACCTCTCCCCTTTGTCTCCCGGCTCAGCTCCGGCTGGGCGCGGTGGAGCCTCCGCTCATGCCGGCGCCCGTGCCCGCAGCTCCGAGCGCTGGGGATGCGGCGCCCGCCCTCCGCCGCCGGCAGCGCACGGCGCAGGCGTCCTGCCCGCAGCGCGCTGCAGAGGGGCGGTCGCCGTCCTCCGCCGGGGACACGGCGGCGACCCCCCCCCTCCCCAACGCCTGGCTAACATGCGCGTTCCCGGCCGCCGCCGGCACCTGCGGGGCTCCGGGAGCGCGCCGGGGCGGGGGGCGCTGGGGCGGCCCCCACTCGCACGGTCCCCCCGGCAGCCGGCACCCCTGGCCCCAGTAACCGGCTGCGGGGTCATTTTCGCTTCAGGGCACCCACCCGCACGCTCCTGTGACTCGAGGTGTGCCTTGTACCCCGCACAAAAAGTTACTTGGGCATCAGCATCAACGTTCAAGTTTTTGTCTGCGTAGTCACGTTGTTTCCTCAACAGCTTAGTGGGGCTAGTGTGACCTTGAATGCATCTGACCTCGTGCTTTTTTAGTATCTTGGCTTTCCCTGTGCAGCACTGGTAATCCTGTGACACTGATTTACTCTCTGACCCTTGAGACAGCCAAGTGTAAAAACACCATTTTCTGAATGAAATATATTAAATATCAAGTGGACATAAAACCGGGTGAGCTGTGCTGTGGTGCCATGCGTGTACTTGAAAAGAAGCGGTAATTGAATTCTGGCCCTGCACATGAAGGTCATTTCTTCACACAAACTGCCAGTCCCTACATGGATGATTGTTCTTAAACTAAAACCAGGTCACATCGTCTCTCCTCCTTACACCTAAAATTAGTACAGGACACAGGCCCTCCCCTGAAAAACACCTACAAAGAATGAAGAGCTATTCTAATTGCCTCCAGAAAGGGACATTGTATTAAGCAACTGCTTCCTAAGAGGTAATGTGACATTCTCTCCCCTTCTGGGCTAGGGACACAACATTATATTTAGGTAACTGGGAGCAAGCCACAGAAAAACAGGCGCATGAAGCTGGGGAAACGAAGAAAGCACGTTTGAGAACAAAGAACAAGTAGAATTTTCTCCCTAAAAACCAGTAACTAGTGTTCTGATGATTAAAACACTCCAAATTTTCCTTTTCCTCATATCCTAATGCATAAGCAACTGTTGTAATTGCTAGCCCAAACGCGATTGCCCTGAAGAGGGCAGGAAGGCAAGCATGCTATGTATGTTTACTGCTAGAAGGAGCTGTAGTGCTTCCAAACCTGTGAAATTCTTTGAGAACTCCCTAACTTACTGAATTATGTTTAAACCAAAAACAAGGCGGCCGCTGCCTTGACTGGCAGGGACCTTCATACCACTTGTTAGCAGTTCTAGGCAGCTGGCTGGTTACGCTTTGCGAACTTTCCTTGTTAATTCAGACCTCTCAGGGCATGAGGAATCCTTGCTGCTCTGTCCCCAGCTGGTAACGGTTGCCCCTTTCTCTATGTCTGACACAGAAACTGACTCCACAACCAACCCACCCGATGCAGAACAGGGGATCATTCCTGCAAATCTGTTTTTCTCTGCAACTGCAGAGCAGACAGATAGGCAGTTACTGTATCTCAGCTGAAGGGTGGCAACTTTTTACCTTAGTGCAACAAAAGGAAGTCACCTTTAACTGCACGCTTACATTCCCTCGTGGTAGGATAGCAGCCCGCTGGCTCTGCAATGGAATACAGTACCTGTTTCAAGTGCTGTGCTCAATTTCAGGCAGTAAACTTCTGGAATAACTAACAAAGGATTAAATGAAAACATCAAGTTTTAGTCTAGGAAATGAAAGATTTGAAGAGATATTCAAATCTGGAACAGCTAACAGCAAAGGAGATATATCACAGTTGCTGAGAAACTAGAAGGAATTCCTAAGCAGTAACTGCAGTAAGGGAAATTCACTTTAGACTTCAGGCATTTCCTAGAATGAAGTTAGACAAGCATTAGACTGCACCGGAAGACTCAACTGTCCATTGCCGCAAATTTTTAGGAAAAATTAAATATCTGTGAGGAACAGTCTAGGTCGAGCTGATCCTGACTTAAAGCAAGGAAAAGGCATGGCCTAGACACCTTACTGAGGTTCTTTCCAATCTTTTATTTCTAATTAAATATTTCCCTAATATTTTGCTGTAAATATTGCACAATTATGCTCAGGTCACTGAAAAGTTCAGGGGCAGTGTAGACCAATGGCACATAACAACAACAAATGTCACATCAAATAATGCTGGAGAAAATAAGAAACAGAGCAACATTAAAGACGGTCCAAATCAGTTGACAGGTTTTATGTACAAGGACAGATGAGTCCTTGTGAGTGAGTCCTCTAAGTGAGCAAGTTTCCCTGATCTTGTAAGCTCTCCAGCACGAATGGAAGAAAACACTTTCCTAACATTTTGTATTGTTGTGGAAATATCAAGTTTCAGACCAAGGTGCTGCTTTATCAAAACAGTTTCAGACTCTTGTACTGGTGAATATCACATGAACTGATTTCTGCACTGCAAAGTATCACCTTTTACATATAATTTTTGTTTACACTTGTTGAATTTTGGAATGAAAGGTTTTACATACCCTCTTCAGTTCTGATTTCAGAATTCTTCAGCTCTTCTGCAATGTAAACTAAGACAACGGGAATAAAACTAGAGTGTTTGATGTATTACGGGATCATCTGTAAGGGTTTAAAATGAAGTAATCTCATGTTCTCAGGTGTATATAGCATTGCTTGTTCTGGGCACAAGCAAACTACAGTGCAATCCATTTGGCATTCAGGGCAAAAAGACCTGAGCCTTTTGCATTAATAAAGTTGAAACTGGGAGCAGATGAATTGTTCACCCTATTCTGCATCAGCTGTGAGCCACAGGTAGAACCACAGTACATCATGAACTCACTCCTGATGCAGGCAGCCTGTGCTCTTCTCATATTCTGCACTGGAGCTAAATTGGTGATGTGAAGGTCTCACATTATACTTAGTGTTTGAAAATCTGGAATGTCTTAGAAAACACAATCCAGAAGAAATATGATGGAAGTGATAATGTCACCTCTTCAAAACAGGACAACAAGCAGAAATAAACTATCCTGCTACTCTCACAGTTGAGCCATTGGCTCCAGACCTGCTGTCTGCTGGTTTTTTATCCATACTATTTATGAGGTGATGCATCACAGCACAACTGGCTGAAAGCAGGTATTGTTTTTAAGAGGTACTGCACTCTCTTGCCTTTATACCACAGATACACATTCAGTATATTAATGTCTACTCTACATCCCTTTATATTAATTTCTGTATATTTTATATATATATAAGTTGTTGCAAATCAAGAACTAGGTAGAACTACAACACCCGTCAATGAAGTCATGGCATGTATTACAGGTTGAATTTCTAACCCTTTGGTGCAACCAAAGTGAAGTTTTCCTCTTCCTTTTATCCTAACTTTATAAATAAACCCTGTGAGCCACTTCAGTTTTCAGTCTAACCTGCAAGACAACAATCCAGGTAGAGATGCAATATTGGCAAACCAAATTGAGGATGCTTACAGTTCTTTCAATATTAACGTTTACTCAGGATTTCTGTTTTCTTTTCTGAACAGGAGTAGGTGGAAACTACTTGCTTATTTTAAAATATTTTCCTATATATTTCACTAGCAATCTGGTGGGAAGAGGACTACAAACACGTAGTACGCTGAAGAAATCCAGGACACAAATGGACTCAGAACAGTGAACAAGTCTGCTACACTGACTCACTGCATATTACACATTTGCACAGCAAACACTTCCTGGATTATTCCATCCCTGCCTGCACTTCAGACTCCCAGCTTTTTGTCACCTCTATTTATTTGTTTATAAACACAGAGAGCCAGGCTGCAATTCTCTAACTCTACAAGTCAGCTTCAGCAAACTAATGACTACCCTGGGGTTAAGATACTCTGCCACAGGATCAAATATGCTGTGCTCCAGCCCTTACAGTTTCAAAACCAATGGAACTGAAAAAAAAAACCCAAAACCCAAACCAAACCAAAACACCCTTTCAGGCATGTTATCACAGGCAACCTGGCCTGAAATTTTTAGGCTCGTCCTCCCTCATTCTGTGGACCTCCTATGTCCCTGGTCTGAGACTAAGCTAAAATAAGCACCAAACAGGTGCAGTCCACAGGTAAATCCATTACCCAAGAACCAAAAAAAAAATCTTACAGAGCACCAGTGGTGTTATTCTAATTCAAAGCCATGCAGATACAAAGCTTTGGTCGTATTTTGGAGAGAAGTAGCATGTACACATCTTCTCAATTTACACAAACTCTATTAACCAATGCCAAGAGTGTAATGAAACAGACTTCTGGCACAGCTGCTGGCAGATTTATGTTCAAGGGGTTGCTGGCACTCTGCCATTTCTGTTTACATTTCTATTCTATGTTTACCCTGTTTCTATATTACAGGAAAGTCATACTAGTTCTTATTCATTTTTTCCCCTTTGAAAATAAAGCAAATACAGTACAGCTTAATAAAGTAACATGAAAATATTAATAGCATTTCTTGCAAAAAATCAGATACTGTTGGCTTAGGTATATTCACATATCACATGTATCAAAAGGAAAGAACCACATCTAGGAGTTCAGTATTTCTTCCTAATTTCTTTTCAGAACTGGGAAAAAAACGTACTAAAAACAACTAGCCTTAGGTAGACACCTGTTTGAAATATGTTTTAATGCTCTTTCTCCCTTTAAATTGCAGGACTAGAAGACTAACAGTCAAACATAACTATATAATGACATATGATAAATGTGTAAATCAAATGGGACAAAACCAGCTCTAAAACTGTGTAGAATTCTTATCTGGAAAATGCAATGACAAAGTACTTAGAAAGGGACCCAAAGTGCTCTAGTATTATCAGTGCCATCACAGGAAAGCTAAGCCTTACTATGACAACAGCTAGCTAGCACGAGAATTCTGCTTTCCCCCAACACTAACGCATCTGAGAGGGGAAACTGATTGCAGATGATAGAGGAAGTGAAGGGCATAAATTTAGTCATATGCCTAAATCTTTGCCAGATTGAGGCCAAGAAAGATTATATTGAGACCATCAGTTCCTTTCCTTTTCTCCCCACCCACCTCCCAGTGCAGGCTCCTTTCAATTATGCCTTCTGTGACACTTAAACAAAACCTGTTGATTTAATAAAAAGCCCGGTTCCCCTGCACAGAGTTGAAGCTCATCTCCCCTTCACTTTCATCAAGGATGAGAAAGATGGAGAAAGGCACTCCTGTCTAAGCGGGAGTTTAGCTTTGGCAGTCTGAACAGCCCTCAGGAGGCATGTTCTTTCACTTCACTGATGACAAATAGGGCATAGATAGATCTCCTGGCCCAAGTGCCAAGCTGAATGTCCAGGAAAGGCGGTATGAACGCTACCTGGAAAAAGCTGTCTGGACTAGAACATAACAACAATAGCCAAGACTAGGGAATAACAGTCAGAAGAGTACACAGGTGTATCCTGGTCTTACCAGCCTGCCCATCCCTGCGGCCAGACTTTGTCGTGGCCCAAGTGGTTTCTACAGTTATTCTCTGGCAGTGCTGAGATGTGGTTAGAGATTGTGGTTGCCGTCTTTCATCCCAACTGAAAAAAAGCATGCAGCAGTCACAAAACAGCAAGAACCTTTTCCTTCTAAAGCTTTTCCTGCCGATACCTCTGTTTCTCTGTGTCCAACTAGACAATCACAACTTAATTTGCAGGTGCATTTACTCTCCACAACTTTAACTGATCCCTGGCAGAGCTGTTGGTTGCCCATCTTTGGTAGGAAACAAAAACCTTCAGTGCCTTAGTTCAGACATTTCAAATAAACTCCACAAATTAGTAAACATTTAGAATCTAGTCCTTGATTATTGCTTAGGATTACAAGCCAGTGAAGATAAAGTAGGTGTTAAGAGGTGAATCATCTTTTTTCCATGCCATAAGTTCTATTCTGCAGAGAGTTTGTAAAAAAGGAAAAGCCAGGTAATTGATTCAAACTATTAGGTATGTAAAAAAGCTAAAAATCTCATTTCAAATACACTGTCCTTTGCTCCCATCCACTCTACCTTGTACCTAAGTATTTGGCTCGGTGTACTGCTGCTTATCTTTAACTATCAAACTTAAATATACAAAATGTAATTGAAAAACAGGCAAGTTAACAACCCAGAGATTGAGAATTACTGTTCATCATCATAAAAATGATTGTAACAAGTGACAGAGCATTTGGTAGAGAGAACTTGGTAGAGGAAAGCCTTTGTTCCTGACTGCTCCCCCACACACAATTACCCTCATGTATGTAAACTACTGGTTTTGCTCAGCTGAATGTCTTCACTTTTTTTCCAACTCAGCATTTTTATATGGACCTTCATAATGCCATCAGGAGGGAAGTAACAGCTTCAAAACAAGCACTTTGAAAGACAGCAACAGAATGGCTGACAATTACAAAAGACTCTCTCTTCCTTATTCAGCACTACCACATCTGAAGAGGAGGAGAAACTGGTTCTCCTATCAGTACTCAGCTGCATGGAGGTTTTTCACTTGCGTTGGTCTGTATTCCCAGAGTTTAAATGCTGACACGAAATTCCCATGGATATTAATGATTATGAATCAGATAAGAACAGGTGTTATTGATTAATTGTAATTTAGTGGGAAATAACCACTTCTCAATTTTTAGTGATGAATAAAATTTTATTAGCAAGCGGCGAGTGAGCAAAACAGCGCTGGGTGTGCTGGGAGTCTCTGCTCTACCAAGACACACACCTTACAGGACAGCACTGAGTCCCTTTATAGTGTAGGCTTCATCCATATTCATGATGGGCGTACCCTGAGGGGTCTGCAAAGTTGTAAACAAGTTTCCCGGGCTTTTCTCCTGTTTTCCCGGGCTTTTCTCAGGTTTCCGTCACAGAAGGGGGGATGACTCAGCACAAGTGTTTTTGTAGTGGCTTGGAGATGGGGGCCATTTTAGCTCCCTTCTAACAACTGATTTTAACAATAGAAACTATATACATATATCTTATTTCTTATTTACATAAGAGAATTACAAAACTGTTCGGCCACAACATCCTGACTACAACTTCTTTTTCCCCTTGAGATTTGAATAACAAATACCATATATGTTTTATTACACCCCCCACCCAAGACAGGCGACGACCTCGCCCCCCACCCCCCCACGACAGGCGACCTTGCCCGCCCCCCCCCCCAAGACAGGCGACGACATCGCCCCCCCCACCACCCCAGACAGACGACGACATCGCCCCCCCTCCCCAAGACAAGCGACGATCTCGCACCCCACCCCTCCCCCCAAGACAGGCGACGACCTCGCCCTGTGATAGATTGGGTGGGTTTGTTCACTAAAATGTCAGCAGGATAAAGTGCTTGTTTGCTTGGCAGGATATGCTGGGGGCCTCTTGGTGGGTGAGACCCAGATACCGTTAGGCCTGCTTAATCAGCCCCCACAGGTCTGGTCTCCACCCAGATGCCGTTAGGCTTGCTTAATCAGCCCCCACAGGTCAAGTCTCCACCCAGATATTGAGAGGATCGAATAAGGAAGATTGAGAACCTCCATCCCTGCGACCCCCTAGTAGCAAAATGAACATGCGCAGAGTATACCGAAAGAAACTACGTCAACCGGGAAGAAGACTGTATATAAAAAGGGACTGTAAAAAGGGAAGAGGGCCGCCGTTGATGGAGCGAAGACTCCCCGGCTGCCCAGCGCTGATTTTTGCTCGCTAACTTTGCTTGCTGAAATTATAATAAATTCTGATTGGGTTGGAAACTTTTGGTCTCGTTTTCTCAACATATAACAGCCCCCCCCCAAAGAGAAGCGACGAACTTGCCCCCCCCACAAGACAGATGACGACATCGCCCCCCCCCCACCCCAAGACAGGCGACGATTTCAGGCCTCCCCCGCAGGATAGGCGAAAATTTCAGCCCCCCCCCCCCCCCCCAGGATAGACGATGACCTCGCCCCCGCCCCCCAAGACAGGCGACGACATCCCCCCCACCCCAAGACAGGCGATGACTTCGATCCGCCCCCCCACGACAGACGACGACCTCGACGCCCCCCCCCAAGACAGGCGACGACATCGCGCTCCCCCCGCCCACCCCCGAAAGACGATGACCTCGCCCCCACCCCAAGACAGGCGACGACCTTGCCCCTCCCCAAAGACAGATTACAACATCGCCCGCCCCCCAAGACAGGTGACAGCGCCGCCCCCCCACCCCAGACAGACGACGACATCGGCGCCCCCCCCCAAGACAGGCGACGACCTCGCCCCCCCCACCCCCCCCAAGACAGGTGAAGATATCGCCCCCCCCCCAAGACAGGCGAGGAGATCGCCCCCCCCCCCCAAGACAGACGACGACCTCGCGCCCCCACCCCCCCAAGACAGGCGACGACTTCACCCCCCCACCCCCCCCAAGACACGCAACGATTCAGCCCCCCCCCCACGCCAGGATACACGACGACCTCGCCCCCCGCCCCCCCAAGACAGCCGACGACCTCGACCCCCCCCCCCAAGACAGACAACGACATCGCCCCCCCACCTCAAGACATGCAACGACATCGCCCCCGCCCCCCCCAAAGATAAAAGACATCGGCGCCCTCCCCCACAAGACAGACGACGACATCACCACCCCCCCCCCCAAGACAGGCAACGACTTCGCACCCCCCACCCCAAGACAGGTGACGATTTCAGCCCCCCCCCGCAGGATAGGCGTCGATTTCAGCCCCCCTCCCCCGAAGGATAGACGACGACCTCGCCCCCGCCCCCCAAGACAGGCGACGACATCCCCCCCTCCCCCACAGGACAGACGACGACATCGCCCCCCCCCCCAAGACAGGCGACGACCTCGCGCCCCCCCTCCAAGACAGAAGACGACCTCGGCACCTCCCACCCCTCAAGACAGGCGACGTCACACCTCCCCCCCCCGGAAGACAGGCGACCACCTTGCCCCCCCCCCAAGACAGGCAACGACTTCGCCCCCCCACCCCAAGACAGGCGACGATTTCAGCAGCCCCCCAATGATAGACGACGACCTCGCCCCCACCCCCCAAGACAGGCGATGACATCCCCCCCCCCCGCACAAGACAGACGATGACCTCGCCCCCCCCCTCAAGACAGACGACGACCTCGCGCCCCCCCCCCAAGAGAGGCGACATCAACCCCCCCCCCAAGACAGAGGACAGCGCCCCCTCCTTCCCAAGAAATGCGACGACCTCGCGCCCCCCCCAACGACAAGCGACGAACTCGCCCCCCCCAAGACAGACGACGACATCGCCCCCCCCCAAGACAAGCGACGACATCGCCCCCCCCCCCCAAGAGAGGCGACATCAACCCCCCCCCCAAGACAGAGGACAGCGCCCCCTCCTTCCCAAGAAATGCGACGACCTCGCGCCCCCCCCCCCCCGAAGACAGGAGACCTTGACCCCCCCGGAATAGAGGCGACTTTGGCCCCCCCCCAAAGACAAGCGACGACATCGCGCCCCCCCCCAAGACAGGTGACGACATCGCCCCCGCCCCCCCAAAAGACAAACGACATCGGCGCCCCCCCCCAAGACAGACGACGACCTCGCCCCCCCCCCTCAAGACATGCAATGACATCGCCCCCGCCCACCCCAAAGATAAAAGACATCGGCGCCCTCCCCCACAAGACAGACGACGACATCGCCCCCCCCACCCCAAGACAGGCAACGACTTCGCCCCCCCCCACCCCAAGACAGGCGACGATTTCAGCCCCCCCCCCGCAGGATAGGCGACGATTTCAGCCCCCCTCCCCCCAAGGACAGACGACGACCTCGACCCCCCCACCCAAGACAGACGACGACATCGCCCCCCCCCCCAAGACAGGCGACGACCTCGGCACCTCCCACCCCCCAAGACAGGCGACGTCGCCCCTCCCCCCCCCCGAAGACAGGCGACCACCTTGCCCCCCCCCCCACAAGACGGGCAACGAAATCGCCCCCCCCCCCCAAGACAGGCGACGACTTCGCCCCCCCCACCCCAAGACAAGCGACGAACTCGCCCCCCCCAAGACAAGCGACGACCTCGACCCCCCCCCAAGACAGAGAACAGCGCCCCCCCCCCGCCAAGAAATGCGACGACCTCGCCCACCCCCCCCCGAAGACAGGCGACCTTGACCCCCCTGGAAGAGAGGCGACTTTGCCCCCCCCCCAAAGACAAGCGACGACATCGCCTTCCCCCCCCCAAGACAGGTGACGACATCGCCCCCGCCCCCCCAAAAGACAAACGACATCGGTGCCCCCGCCCAAGACAGACGACGACCTCGCCCCCACCCCCCCCAAGACAGGCGTCGAGCTCGCCCCCCACCCCCCCCCCACCAAGACACGCGACATCGCCCCCCCCCCCCCCAAGACAGACGAAGACCTCGCCCCCCCCCCCCAAGACAGACGACGACCTCGGCACCTCCCACCCCCCAAGACAGGCGACGTCGCACCTCCCCCCCCCGGAAGACAGGCGACCACCTTGCCCCCCCCCCCAAGACAGGCGACAAAATCGCCCCCCCCCCCCCCCAAGACAGGCAACGACTTCGCCCCCCCACCCCAAGACAGGCGACGATTTCAGCCCCCCCCCCAATGATAGACGACGACCTCGCCCCTGCCCCCCAAGACAGGCGATGACATCCCCCCCCCCGCACAAGACAGACGATGACCTCGCCCCCCCCCCAAGACAGACGACGACCTCGCGCCCCCCCCAACGACAAGCGACGAACTCGCCCCCCCCAAGACAGACGACGACATCGCCCCCCCCCCCCAAGAGAGGCGACATCAACCCCCCCCCCAAGACAGAGGACAGCGCCCCCTCCTTCCCAAGAAATGCGACGACCTCGCGCCCCCCCCCCCGAAGACAGGAGACCTTGACCCCCCCGGAAGAGAGGCGACTTTGGCCCCCCCCCCAAAGACAAGCGACGACATCGCCTTCCCCCCCTCAAGACAGGTGACGACATCGCCCCCGCCCCCCCAAAAGACAAACGACATCGCCCCCCCCGCCCCAAGACAGGCAACGACTTCGCCCCCCCCCCACCCCAAGACAGGCGACGATTTCAGCCCCCCCCCCGCAGGATAGGCGACAATTTCAGCCCCCCTCCCCCCAAGGACAGACGACGACCTCGACCCCCCCACCCAAGACAGACGACGACATCGCTCCCCCCCCCAAGACAGGCGACGATTTCAGCCCCCCCCCCAATGATAGACGACGACCTCGCCCCCGCCCCCCAAGGCAGGCGACGACATCCCCCCCCCGCACAAGACAGACGATGACCTCGCCCCCGCCCCAAGACAGACGACGACCTCGCGCCCCCCCCAACGACAAGCGACGAACTCGCCCCCCCCCAAGACAAGCGACGACCTCGACCCCCCCCCAAGAGAGGCGACATCGACCCCCCCGCCCAAGACAGAGGACAGCGCCCCCCCCCCCGCCAAGAAATGCGACGACCTCGCCCACCCCCCCCCGAAGACAGGCGACCTTAACCCCCCTGGAAGAGAGGCGACTTTGCCCCCCCCCCAAAGACAAGCGACGACATCGCCTTCCCCCCCCCAAGACAGGTGACGACATCGCCCCCGCCCCCCCAAAAGACAAACGACATCGGCGCCCCCGCCCAAGACAGACGACGACCTCGCCCCCACCCCCCCCAAGACAGGCGTCGAGCTCGCCCCCCACCCCCCCCCCACCAAGACACGCGACATCGCCCCCCCCCCCCCCAAGACAGACGAAGACCTCGCCCCCCCCCCCAAGACAGACGACGACCTCGGCACCTCCCACCCCCCAAGACAGGCGACGTCGCACCTCCCCCCCCCGGAAGACAGGCGACCACCTTGCCCCCCCCCCAAGACAGGCGACGAAATCGCCCCCCCCCCCCCCCCCAAGACAGGCAACGACTTCGCCCCCCCCACCCCAAGACAGGCGTCGATTTCAGCCCCCCACCCAGGATAGACGATGACCTCGCCCCCGCCCCCCAAGACAGGCGACGACATCCCCCCCACCCCAAGACAGGCGATGACATCGATCCGCCCCCCCACAACAGACGACGACCTCGGCGCTCCCAGCCAAGACAGGCGACGACCTCGCACCCCCCCCCAAGACAGGTGACGACATCGCCCCCCCCCACGACAGGCGACGACATCGCCCCCCCACCCCCCCCAAGACAGGCGACGATTTCAGCCCCCCCCCCCACGCCAGGATACACGACGACCTCCCCCCCCCCCCCCCCCCCCAAGACAAGCGATGACCTCGGCAACCCCCCCCCCCCCCCAAGACAGGCGACATCGCCCCACCCCCAAGACAGACGACTACATCCCCCCACCCCCCCAAGACAGGCGACGACCTCGCCCCCCCACCCCCACCAAGACAGGCGACGACCTCGCCCCCACCCCAAGACAGACGACGACATCGGCACCCCCCGCCCCCCGCCAAAGACAGACGACGACATCGCGCCCCCCCCCCCCAAGACAGGCGACAACTTCGCCCCCCCACCCCCCCCCAAGACAGGCGACGATTTCAGCCCCCGCCCCCCCAAGGATAGAGGACCACCTCGCACCCCTCCCCCTAGACAGGCGACGACATCCCCCCCCCCAAGACAGACGACGACCTCGCCCCCCCCAAGACAGGCGACGACTTCAGCCCCCGCCCCACCCCCAGGATAGACGACGACCTCGCCCCCCACCCCCAACACAGGCGACGACTTCACCCCCCCCACCCCAAGACAGGTGACAATTTCAGCCCCCCCCCCCAGGATAGGCAACGATTTCAGCCCCCTCACGCCAAGGATAGACGACGACCGCGCCCCCGCCCCCCAAGACAGGCGACGACCTCGACCCCCCCCAAAGACAGACGACGACCTCGACCCCCCCCCCAAGACAGACGATGACCTCGACACCCCCCCCATGACAGACGACGACCTCGACCCCCACCCAAGACAGACGATGACCTCGCCCCCCCCCAAGACAGACGACGACCTCGTCCCCCCCCAAGACAGACGACGACCTCGCCCCCCCCCCAAGACAAGCGACGATCTCGCCCCCCCTCCTCCCCCAAGAAAGGCGACAACCTCACCCCCCACCCCCCCCCACGACAGGCGACCTTGCCCCCCCCCCCCAAGACAGGCGACGACATCGCCCCCCCCCACCCCAGACAGACGACATCGCCCCCCCTCCCCAAGGCAAGCGACGATCTCGCACCCCACCCCTCCCCCCAAGACAGGCGACGACCTCGCCCCCCCCCAAAGACAAGCGACGAACTTGCCCCCCCCACAAGACAGACGACGACATCCCCCCCACCCCAAGACAGGCGATGACTTCGATCCGCCCCCCCACGACAGACGACGACCTCGACGCCCCCCCCCAAGACAGGCGACGACGTCGCGCTCCCCCCGCCCACCCCCGAAAGGCGATGACCTCGCCCCCCCCCCAAGAGAGGCGACGACCTTGTCCCTCCCCAAAGACAGAATACGACATCGCCCGCCCCCCAAGACAGGCGACATCGCCCTCCCCCCCACCAAGACAGGCAACGACCTCGCCCCCCCACCCCCCCCAAGACAGGTGACGATATCGCCCCCCCCCCCCAAGACAGGCGAGGAGCTCGCCCCCCCCCCAAGACAGACGATGACCTCGCCCCCCCAAGACAGACGACGACCTCGCCCCCCCCCCCAAGACAGGCGACGACCTCGACCCCCCCCCCACCCAAGACAGGCGACAATATCGCCCCCCCCCCCAAGACAGGCGACGACCTCGCCCCCCCCCACCCAAGACAAGCGACGACCTCGGCACCACCCCCCCTCCAAGACAGGCGACGACTTCAGCCCCCGCCCCACCCCCAGGATAGACGATGACCTCGCCCCCCACCCCCAACACAGGCGACGACTTCACCCCCCCCACCCCAAGACAGGTGACAATTTCAGCCCCCCCCCCCAGGATAGGCAACGATTTCAGCCCCCTCACGCCAAGGATAGACGACGACCTCGCCCCCGCCCCCCAAGACAGGCGACGACCTCGCCCCCCCCCCAAAGACAGACGACGACCTCGACCCCCCCCCCAAGACAGACGATGACCTCGACACCCCCCCCATGACAGACGACGACCTCGACCCCCACCCAAGACAGGCGACGACCTTGTCCCTCCCCCAAGACAGAATACGACATCGCCCCCCCCCCACGACAGGCGACCTTGCCCCCCCCCCCCCCAAGACAGGCGACGACATCGCCCCCCCCCACCCCAGACAGACAACGACATCGCCCCCCCTCCCCAAGACAAGCGACGATCTCGCACCCCACCCCTCCCCCCAAGACAGGCGACGACCTCGCCCCCCCCCAAAGACAAGCGACGAACTTGCCCCCCCCACAAGACAGACGACGACATTGCCCCCCCCCCCCAACACAGGCGACGACATCGCCCCGCCCCCCCCAAGACAGGCGACGATTTCAGCCCCCCCCCCCCCCCCCACAGACGACGACCTCGACGCCCCCCCCCAAGACAGGCGACGACGTCACGCTCCCCCCGCCCACCCCCGAAAGGCGATGACCTCGCCCCCCTCCCCCTAGACAGGCGACGACATCCCCCCCCCCCCAAGACAGACGACGACCTCGCCCCCCCCCAAGACAGGCGACGACCTCGCCCCCCCCCAAGACAGACGACGACATCGGCGCCCCCCCCCCAAGACAGGCGACGAGCTCGCCCCCCCCAAGACAGACGATGACCTCGCCCCCGCCCCCCAAGACAGGCGACGACATCGACCCCCCTCCAAGACAGGCGAGGAGCTCGCCCCCTCCCAAGACAGGCGACGACCTCGACCCCCACCCCCCCCCCCAAGACAGGCGACGACTTCGCCCCCCCCACCCCAAGACAGGCGACGATTTCAACCCCCCACCCCCCCCCCAGGATAGACAACAACCTCGCCCCCCCCCACCCAAGACAAGCAACGTCGCCCCCCCCCTCTAAGACAGGCGAGGACTTCGCCCCCCCACCCCCCCCAAGACAGGCGACGACTTCAGCCCCCGCCCCCCCCCCAGGATAGACGACGACCTCGCCCCCCCCCCCAACACAGGCGACGACTTCACGCCCCCACCCCAAGACAGGCGACAATTTCGGCCCCCCCCCCCAAGGATAGACGATGACCTCACCCCTGCCCCCCAAGACAGGCGACGACCTCGACCCCCCCCCCCCACGACAGACGACGACCTCGACCCCCCCCCAAGACAGACGACGACCTCGTCCCCCCCCGAGACAGAAGACGACCTCGCCCCTCCCCCCCCAAGACATGCAACGACATCGCCCCCCCCCACCACAGACAGACGACGACATCGCCCCCCCCTCCCCAAGGCAAGCGACGATCTCGCACCCCACCCCTCCCCCCAAGACAGGCGACGACCTCGCCCCCCCCCAAAGACAAGCGACGAACTTGCCCCCCCCACAAGACAGACGACGACATCCCCCCCACCCCAAGACAGGCGATGACTTCGATCCGCCCCCCCACGACAGACGACGACCTCGACGCCCCCCCCCAAGACAGGCGACGACGTCGCGCTCCCCCCGCCCACCCCCGAAAGGCGATGACCTCGCCCCCCCCCCAAGACAGGCGACGACCTTGTCCCTCCCCAAAGACAGAATACGACATCGCCCGCCCCCCAAGACAGGCGACATCGCCCTCCCCCCCACCAAGACAGGCGACGACATCGCCCCCCCCCACCCCAGACAGACGACGACATCGCCCCCCCTCCCCAAGACAAGCGACGATCTCGCACCCCACCCCTCCCCCCAAGACAGGCGACGACCTCGCCCCCCCCCAAAGACAAGCGACGAACTTGCCCCCCCCAGAAGACAGACGACGACATTGCCCCCCCCCCCCAACACAGGCGACGACATCGCCCCGCCCCCCCCAAGACAGGCGACGATTTCAGCCCCCCCCCCCCCCGACAGACGACGACCTCGACGCCCCCCCCCAAGACAGGCGACGACGTCACGCTCCCCCCGCCCACCCCCGAAAGGCGATGACCTCGCCCCCCTCCCCCTAGACAGGCGACGACATCCCCCCCCCCCCCCCCAAGACAGGCGACGACCTCGCCCCCCCCCAAGACAGGCGACGACCTCGCCCCCCCCCAAGACAGACGACGACATCGGCGCCCCCCCCCCAAGACAGGCGACGAGCTCGCCCCCCCCAAGACAGGCGAGGAGCTCGCCCCCTCCCAAGACAGGCGACGACATCGACCCCCACCCCCCCCCCAAGACAGGCGACGACTTCGCCCCCCCCACCCCAAGACAGGCGACGATTTCAACCCCCCACCCCCCCCCCCAGGATAGACAACAACCTCGCCCCCCCCCACCCAAGACAAGCAACGTCGCCCCCCCCCTCTAAGACAGGCGAGGACTTCGCCCCCCCACCCCCCCCAAGACAGGCGACGACTTCAGCCCCCGCCCCCCCCCCCAGGATAGACGACGACCTCGCCCCCCCCCCCAACACAGGCGACGACTTCACGCCCCCACCCCAAGACAGGCGACAATTTCGGCCCCCCCCCCAAGGATAGACGATGACCTCACCCCTGCCCCCCAAGACAGGCGACGACCTCGACCCCCCCCCCCACGACAGACGACGACCTCGACCCCCCCCCAAGACAGACGACGACCTCGTCCCCCCCGAGACAGAAGACGACCTCGCCCCTCCCCCCCCAAGACATGCAACGACATCGCCCCCCCCCACCCCAGACAGACGACGACATCGCCCCCCCTCCCCAAGGCAAGCGACGATCTCGCACCCCACCCCTCCCCCCAAGACAGGCGACGACCTCGCCCCCCCCCAAAGACAAGCGACGAACTTGCCCCCCCCACAAGACAGACGACGACATCCCCCCCACCCCAAGACAGGCGATGACTTCGATCCGCCCCCCCACGACAGACGACGACCTCGACGCCCCCCCCCAAGACAGGCGACGACGTCGCGCTCCCCCCGCCCACCCCCGAAAGGCGATGACCTCGCCCCCCCCCCAAGACAGGCGACGACCTTGTCCCTCCCCAAAGACAGAATACGACATCGCCCGCCCCCCAAGACAGGCGACATCGCCCTCCCCCCCACCAAGACAGGCAACGACCTCGCCCCCCCACCCCCCCCAAGACAGGTGACGATATCGCCCCCCCCCCCCAAGACAGGCGAGGAGCTCGCCCCCCCCCCAAGACAGACGATGACCTCGCCCCCCCAAGACAGACGACGACCTCGCCCCCCCCCCCCAAGACAGGCGACGACTTCGCCCCCCCACCCCCCCCAAGACAGGCGACGATTTCAGCCCCCCCCCCCATGCCAGGATACACGACGACCTCGCCCCCCCCCCCCAAGACAGGCGACGACCTCGCCCCCCCCCACCCAAGACAAGCGACGACCTCGGCACCACCCCCCCCCCAAGACAGGCGACGACTTCAGCCCCCGCCCCACCCCCAGGATAGACGATGACCTCGCCCCCCACCCCCAACACAGGCGACGACTTCACCCCCCCCACCCCAAGACAGGTGACAATTTCAGCCCCCCCCCCCAGGATAGGCAACGATTTCAGCCCCCTCACGCCAAGGATAGACGACGACCTCGCCCCCGCCCCCCAAGACAGGCGACGACCTCGCCCCCCCCCCAAAGACAGACGACGACCTCGACCCCCCCCCCAAGACAGACGATGACCTCGACACCCCCCCCATGACAGACGACGACCTCGACCCCCACCCAAGACAGACGACGACCTCGTCCCCCCCCAAGACAGACGACGACCTCGCCCCCCCCCCAAGACAAGCGACGATCTCGCCCCCCCTCCTCCCCCAAGAAAGGCGACAACCTCACCCCCCACCCCCCCCCACGACAGGCGACCTTGCCCCCCCCCCCCCCAAGACAGGCGACGACATCGCCCCCCCCCACCCCAGACAGACAACGACATCGCCCCCCCTCCCCAAGACAGGCGACGACGTCACGCTCCCCCCGCCCACCCCCGAAAGGCGATGACCTCGCCCCCCTCCCCCTAGACAGGCGACGACATCCCCCCCCCCCCCAAGACAGACGACGACCTCGCCCCCCCCCAAGACAGGCGACGACCTCGCCCCCCCCCAAGACAGGCGACGACCTCGCCCCCCCCCAAGACAGACGACGACATCGGCGCCCCCCCCCCAAGACAGGCGACGAGCTCGCCCCCCCCAAGACAGACGATGACCTCGCCCCCGCCCCCCAAGACAGGCGACGACATCGACCCCCCCCCCACGACAGACGACGACCTCGACCCCCCCCCAAGACAGACGACGACCTCGTCCCCCCCCGAGACAGAAGACGACCTCGCCCCTCCCCCCCCAAGACATGCAACGACATCGCCCCCCCCCACCACAGACAGACGACGACATCGCCCCCCCCTCCCCAAGGCAAGCGACGATCTCGCACCCCACCCCTCCCCCCAAGACAGGCGACGACCTCGCCCCCCCCCAAAGACAAGCGACGAACTTGCCCCCCCCACAAGACAGACGACGACATCCCCCCCACCCCAAGACAGGCGATGACTTCGATCCGCCCCCCCACGACAGACGACGACCTCGACGCCCCCCCCCAAGACAGGCGACGACGTCGCGCTCCCCCCGCCCACCCCCGAAAGGCGATGACCTCGCCCCCCCCCCAAGACAGGCGACGACCTTGTCCCTCCCCAAAGACAGAATACGACATCGCCCGCCCCCCAAGACAGGCGACATCGCCCTCCCCCCCACCAAGACAGGCAACGACCTCGCCCCCCCACCCCCCCCAAGACAGGTGACGATATCGCCCCCCCCCCCCAAGACAGGCGAGGAGCTCGCCCCCCCCCCAAGACAGACGATGACCTCGCCCCCCCAAGACAGACGACGACCTCGCCCCCCCCCCCAAGACAGGCGACGACCTCGACCCCCCCCCCACCCAAGACAGGCGACAATATCGCCCCCCCCCCCAAGACAGGCGACGACCTCGCCCCCCCCCACCCAAGACAAGCGACGACCTCGGCACCACCCCCCCTCCAAGACAGGCGACGACTTCAGCCCCCGCCCCACCCCCAGGATAGACGACGACCTCGCCCCCCACCCCCAACACAGGCGACGACTTCACCCCCCCCACCCCAAGACAGGTGACAATTTCAGCCCCCCCCCCCAGGATAGGCAACGATTTCAGCCCCCTCACGCCAAGGATAGACGACGACCTCGCCCCCGCCCCCCAAGACAGGCGACGACCTCGCCCCCCCCCCAAAGACAGACGACGACCTCGACCCCCCCCCCAAGACAGACGATGACCTCGACACCCCCCCCATGACAGACGACGACCTCGACCCCCACCCAAGACAGGCGACGACCTTGTCCCTCCCCCAAGACAGAATACGACATCGCCCCCCCCCCACGACAGGCGACCTTGCCCCCCCCCCCCCCAAGACAGGCGACGACATCGCCCCCCCCCACCCCAGACAGACAACGACATCGCCCCCCCTCCCCAAGACAAGCGACGATCTCGCACCCCACCCCTCCCCCCAAGACAGGCGACGACCTCGCCCCCCCCCAAAGACAAGCGACGAACTTGCCCCCCCCACAAGACAGACGACGACATTGCCCCCCCCCCCCAACACAGGCGACGACATCGCCCCGCCCCCCCCAAGACAGGCGACGATTTCAGCCCCCCCCCCCCCCCGACAGACGACGACCTCGACGCCCCCCCCCAAGACAGGCGACGACGTCACGCTCCCCCCGCCCACCCCCGAAAGGCGATGACCTCGCCCCCCTCCCCCTAGACAGGCGACGACATCCCCCCCCCCCCAAGACAGACGACGACCTCGCCCCCCCCCAAGACAGGCGACGACCTCGCCCCCCCCCAAGACAGACGACGACATCGGCGCCCCCCCCCCAAGACAGGCGACGAGCTCGCCCCCCCCAAGACAGACGATGACCTCGCCCCCGCCCCCCAAGACAGGCGACGACATCGACCCCCCTCCAAGACAGGCGAGGAGCTCGCCCCCTCCCAAGACAGGCGACGACCTCGACCCCCACCCCCCCCCCCAAGACAGGCGACGACTTCGCCCCCCCCACCCCAAGACAGGCGACGATTTCAACCCCCCACCCCCCCCCCAGGATAGACAACAACCTCGCCCCCCCCCACCCAAGACAAGCAACGTCGCCCCCCCCCTCTAAGACAGGCGAGGACTTCGCCCCCCCACCCCCCCCAAGACAGGCGACGACTTCAGCCCCCGCCCCCCCCCCAGGATAGACGACGACCTCGCCCCCCCCCCCAACACAGGCGACGACTTCACGCCCCCACCCCAAGACAGGCGACAATTTCGGCCCCCCCCCCCAAGGATAGACGATGACCTCACCCCTGCCCCCCAAGACAGGCGACGACCTCGACCCCCCCCCCCCACGACAGACGACGACCTCGACCCCCCCCCAAGACAGACGACGACCTCGTCCCCCCCCGAGACAGAAGACGACCTCGCCCCTCCCCCCCCAAGACATGCAACGACATCGCCCCCCCCCACCACAGACAGACGACGACATCGCCCCCCCCTCCCCAAGGCAAGCGACGATCTCGCACCCCACCCCTCCCCCCAAGACAGGCGACGACCTCGCCCCCCCCCAAAGACAAGCGACGAACTTGCCCCCCCCACAAGACAGACGACGACATCCCCCCCACCCCAAGACAGGCGATGACTTCGATCCGCCCCCCCACGACAGACGACGACCTCGACGCCCCCCCCCAAGACAGGCGACGACGTCGCGCTCCCCCCGCCCACCCCCGAAAGGCGATGACCTCGCCCCCCCCCCAAGACAGGCGACGACCTTGTCCCTCCCCAAAGACAGAATACATCGCCCGCCCCCCAAGACAGGCGACATCGCCCTCCCCCCCACCAAGACAGGCGACGACATCGCCCCCCCCCACCCCAGACAGACGACGACATCGCCCCCCCTCCCCAAGACAAGCGACGATCTCGCACCCCACCCCTCCCCCCAAGACAGGCGACGACCTCGCCCCCCCCCAAAGACAAGCGACGAACTTGCCCCCCCCAGAAGACAGACGACGACATTGCCCCCCCCCCCCAACACAGGCGACGACATCGCCCCGCCCCCCCCAAGACAGGCGACGATTTCAGCCCCCCCCCCCCAAGACAGGCGAGGAGCTCGCCCCCCCCCCAAGACAGACGATGACCTCGCCCCCCCCCCCCCCCCAAGACAGGCGACGACTTCGCCCCCCCACCCCCCCCAAGACAGGCGACGATTTCAGCCCCCCCCCCACGCCAGGATACACGACGACCTCGCCCCCCCCCCCCAAGACAGCCGACGACCTCGACCCCCCCCCCAAGACAGACGATGACCTCGCCCCCCCCCTCAAGACAGGCGACGACCTCGCCCCCCCCCTCAAGACATGCAACGACATCGCCCCCGCCCCCCCCAAAGATAAAAGACATCGGCGCCCTCCCCCACAAGACAGACGATGACATCGCCCCCCCCCCCCCCCAAGACAGGCAACGACTTCACCCCCCCCACCCCAAGACAGGCGACGATTTCAGCCCCCCCCCGCAGGATAGGCAACGATTTCAGCCCCCCTCCCCCCCAAGGACAGACGACGACCTCGACCCCCCCACCCAAGACAGACGACGACATCGCCCCCCCCCAAGACAGGCGACGACCTCGTGCCCCCGCCCCAAGACAGGCGACGAGCTCGCCCCCCCCAAGACAGATGACGACATCGGCGCCCCCCGCCCACCCCTAGACAGACGATGACATCGCCCCCCCACCCCAAGACAGGCGACGACCTCGCGCCGCCCCCCCCCAAGACAGGCGACGAATTCGCCCCCACCCCCCCAAGACAGGCGACGATTTCAGCCCCCCCCACACTCCAGGATACACGACGACCTCGCCCCCCCCCCCACCCCCAAGACAAGCGACGACCTCGTCCCCCCCCCCCCAAGACAGGTGACGACCTCGGACACCCCCCCCCAAGACAGGTGACGACCTCGCCCACCCCCCCCAAGAGAGGCAACCACATCGCCCCCCCCCCCCACAAGACAGGCGACGACCTTGCCCCCCCCCCCCCCAGACAGACGATGACTTCGGCTGAGGGCAGAAAGTTATTCTGTGAATGTCTGCACCAGACAAAGGCCACAAGACGGTCACGGAACAAGTGACTTCATGAGAGCGGTACCAAGCAGTGACTTGCTTAGGTACTACAGCACGCAGGTCTGCAGTCACTGTACAAGATGTGTTCAGATACAAGGATTCCTGCAGCTGACAAACCCAGGCAGGACTCACATGAGTATTTTCCTTCTCATTTTCCAGATTGCTTGTCTCATGCCCACTTAATTTTTGGTTTGCAACAAGGCATTTAGTCTGCTGACATGATTCACACCGTGAACTACCCCATACCCATCCCTCTGTAGAAAGCCAGCTGGTCAGAGCTGGGAGGAGTCAGCAAGGGCACTGCCTTTACTGCCCCTCTGCACAGTCCTTGTGAGATAAGTGCTGTTCCAGCAGGCTACCCTGCTCCACAGCACAGGTTTAGAAAGGGGTGTCCCTGATGTTCCCATGCCTGCCAGGCTGCCTGGGGGCTTATTTTCCTGTAAGCTCCCATTTTACTGCAGCGTCTTCTCCTGGGATAGGCTGTGGTCAGGCCGTTTAATTAGAGCTTCCTAAATACACTATAAGGTACAAATAACCTTGTGAAATAGCATGGTCACAGGTCCCTGGAGAAGTTATCCTATTCCAAAGGAAGAAAAAAATATTTCTCACTTAAAAGAAAAAATGTAAAACGCTTACCTCAACGCCATCAAACTTGTCAACTGGTACGTACGCATCTTCAACTGGCTGTAAAGGAACAGATAACTGTGTAAGAAAATGTTTTTTGCTACTTTCATGTTCTTCCTAAACTGTGATAAACTACAGATTTTACACTGCTAAACTACTTAGTATAAACACTGAGTTGCTTCTGAACCAAAACAAATTGTTAGTAAGCTGCAAGCAGTATGGCACTAATACGGTGCTAACACTGGCTTTAAAGAGTTCCTTAGCCAAGAGATTCAGAGGCTGATCCTGTGCTGTAATGAACCAGCGGTGCACAACGAGCCATCAGTGCTGGTAAGGCACTTCCCTTGGCCGTGAGGAAGAAAAGTAAGAGATTTCTGTAGCTATCTTACCACTGGTTAACATCCAGAGAAATCGAAAAAGTTCTGTCCACATCTGACAGCGGGCACTAGTCTTCCTTATTTTGATTTTCTACCGTGCCTGAGGGGCTGTCAGATACCTTATGGGACAGTTTTCAGTGCTGCAGACCCCTTGTCAGAACGGTGCCGCAGCCCACTGAGAGTCTGGTCTCAGGTGACAGTCATTTCAGCAAAGGCTCATTCGCTGTGCACATGAAGTCTGTCCAAATGTCTGCACGAGGAAGACCAGGCTAAGAGGAACACTTCTCAGGAGCTTAGTTTCACACACGAGGTGCACAATAGATGCACCTGGGGGTGATTTTACAAAGTAGTTTTGTACGTTCACAGCGCAGCCCCTACTCACTTGATGTCAAGCTGACAGCGTGCGTCCCTTCCGCAACGTCTGGGGCTGAGTGGCCAGAGAGGAACAGGACCAGGGCAGAATGAACTAGAGGTTCTAAAGCACATCCAGAGGGACACCACGGCAAAGGCGCTGACAGAAGCCTTTCCACATCCCCTTCAACTGCCTTAGCTTTCAGGCTGCCCCTTCCTCTTCCTGCCCCTTACTAGACCTAAGATTAAGGCAAGGCTCCTAGGGACAACCTTGCTTTCTGATACAGCTGACTCATTCTCAAACCACGGGCAGGGGAGAAGTGTACCACAAAGATTCTTATGTGATGTACAGTCACTGCAGAAAGGAACCAAAAGCCTGACTTCTCATGCTGCAGGAGACAGTATTTTAGAAGGTGCTCAGAAACAATTCCTTCTTAAATTTTGGCTTGTAAGACATCCACTACCAATATGAGTCTTTAACATGAATATTCTTTTTGTAAAAGTTGCACAATTATCAAGGAGAGAGCTCAGTCACTCTTAAGATTTTTTATTTCCTCCTGATGTTTTAGTTTTTCAAAGAATGACTGAAAAGTATCTGATCTTTCTACATGTCTAGGAGCAACAGAAACAGCATCTCTGTCAGCACCTGCAAAGAGATTCCATTTCTTCTGTTATTGCTGGAAGTCACTTTCAAACATTAGAACTATCACCAGACAATGAAAGTTCCACCTTTACTGTGTACTCTGAGTCAGTAAGATCCAAATGTAAATATTTTGCCACCAACGTTTGCTACTGCTGAAGGGGGAAGACTCTGTGGGTAGAAGAGTTTACTTTAGAAGATAAGATACACATTGATCTATGTGCAAGTTCAGGCAGCGTACAAGTTTTTTAGAAAGACTACAAGAGCCTCCATAAAAAATGTATTCTCACTCCCTACTGAATTGTTAGTCTAATAGACTGCTACTGTTTTTCTGGAGTGCTTGCAACTCGGAAAAAAAAAAAAAAAAAAAAAAAGAGATGAGTAATGTAGCACTCCTTTCATTAATTTACAGAAATTAAGACGCATTATTAGTCTCCCCCACAGCAGACATACATAAATTAACACAATCTAAGAGCTATACAAAGGGCAAATCTAGTGTAATCATTTCTAACTAGATTGGGGGCTGCAGGCTGTTTGGGGCAAGATTAGTGCCACTGACCATCTATCTCACCCCACAATAAGTTGTTTCAGCTTTGTTAACTGCTACAAGTCAACTGAGAGAGCCACTTCACACATCTATTCAGTGCCCCAAAGACTTCAAGATCTTGAACTGAAGTATCTTTTATACCTTATTGCAATGGCAGTTACTACAGCTCTACTCAATACTTAAGAAGTTAAAAGTTGAACTTCATCAATCCTAGTAGTATGGCCTTTGAAAGAAATAAAAAGGGTTCAGCTGTTTTGATAAGAACATATGAAAAAAATCCTTACCTTGCTCTCACCAAGTTCTGAAATCTATTCATTGACTAAATTATTCAGTTTACCAAGAACAACCAGCTTGTAAAGAAAACTCATATTAAGCTTGCCCTAAAAACCCAAGAGGTTAACAAATGTGACAGCCTTGTTATACCTGTGATTCAGTTCTTCCCCATCTTTCAATACCCCAGATGGCTTCATCGCTTCAACCAGCTTCTGAGTATGGATGCAGTCTATAGCCTTAGGAGGAGCCAAGCTAATCGGAGAAGTAATTCCATAATGCCTTTGAGGCTGGTTCTGCAGCTTAGAATTACTGTGGGAGAAAATAAAATACTGAAGACTTCACAGAAGAAAAAAACCCACAACCTTACTGGAAAACATCCTTCAGTTTACAGGTTTCCAAATCAATGTCTGTTGTTTTACCCAGCATTAATATAAATGAGAAAAAAATTGTCCTGCTTATGATTTTTAGATAACTTGACCTAACTTAGAAGTCACAACCACTTTTTCAAAAATATCTGTGGATGTAAGAAAACATCTAAGTTGCTACCAACTTACTTGCATTGCTCTAGACAGTTAGAACCGATCACCAGGAAATGAAAAGGTTTGAAATCCACTAAGGGTGACGCTACACACAGCAGAAGTTTTGGACACATTTTGGTTTCATATCAGTTTTGATTTAAGGATATTCCCATCAGCTTCCTGCTAACATTAAATAAGACCATTTAACGCTGGCTTCTTTTAGTTAAATGTATTTGCTGTGCTTCTGATTCTGGAAGGGCATTGCAGTTGGTTGTAGAGGAAGGACATATAACAAAGTGATCTGTTAAAGAGCTGATGCAGTAAATCCAGCATTGCCTTGTTTTTGTTTATGGAAGAGAGTATGAATGAAAATATCAACCAATCTGCACCTAATTTTGCTAGGAGAGCCTCATGCACTTAACACAGTGTTCAATTTTTAGAGTTCAGAGGCTTAGCTGTACATACATCTGTTTGGTCTAAACCCAAGAGATGTACATCAGCATATAAAGCAGCAGAAGTTAAGCTTCGTATGCAGAGGGTGCTCAAACCTGGCTTAGCCAGCTCACTGCCCAGTTAGGCTGAGCAGGACACCAGGCACCTGGGTTTGGAGCCCCCGTAACTCCAATTATAGCAAGGCATAATTTGTGCCTGCAACCCTCTGCTTGCCCTGCGTGTTTAGACTTATTTGCAATCAGAAGCAGCACAGGGCTGACATGGCAGGACAACATTAAATTAAAGGCAGCATTCACATTTTCTTTACACCACAGAACCCTTGCTTTAGAAAGGGAAAAATGGAGAAGAAACCCTACTTTGCATTACCAGCTGAAACCAGGAGAGAGAAAGGAGCGGGACAGGAGGGAAGCACTGTACTTAACGATCAAGGGTCTCTACAGAAACACCAGTAGCAAAAGGGGGAAGACGCATTAAAAGGTCTGTACAACTCATCACGCTTGTCAGACCCTAAGGCTAAAGGGATTAATGATGCCATTATTCAAACTGGCTCTTTTTCTACTTCACAGTCAGCCAGCCTCAAATATTAGATGGGTTAGTCACAGAATCATAGAATGGTTTGGGCTGGAATGGACCTTAAAGATCATCTAGTTCCAACCCCCTGCCATGGGCACGGACACCTTGCACTAGCCCAGGTTGCCCAAAGCCCCGTCCAACCTGGCCTTGAACCCTTCCAGGGAGGGGGCAGCCACAGCTTCTCTGGGCAACCTGTGCCAGTGTCTCACCACCCTCACAGGGAAGAATTTCTTTCTTACATCTAACCTAAATCTGCCCTCTTTCAGTTTAAAACTCTCACCCCTCATCCTATCACTACACTCCCTGATAAAGAGTCACTCACAGGAGCCCCTCCCCTGCTACCCCCCCCCCCCCCCCCCATACAGCTGTGAAGGGTTTTAATATCGATACAAGCTGGTGATTCTTGGTTTGTTGGTCAAAGATCTGCTGGCATAAGAAACATTTCAAAGCAATCTCCTGCTTTGGCTTCGATGAAGAATTATGCTTCAACCATACAAATGAACTAAGAGGAATGGGCAATACAACCCATTTTCTGTGCAAACCTTAGCAAAGCCCAACTCTGACCCCATCTGCATATTTTTACAGTGGAATCGTCCTGACTCTTCCACCCAAAGAAAGTGACTATAGAAGTTAATGCTGACTTGCAGAAAAAAGAACTTTACAACTTTGGGGTTGTAAAGCAGGTATGTTTATTCAGCGCTGGGCGCATGGGGGATCGCTCCTCCACAAGCATGCGCGCCTTTCTGTAGTTATTCCCTTGCTTTTATGGTACAAAGTATTGTATATTCATAAGACGCCTATACATATTCATAGCCTATCACCGCCTCCCCTTGCTTCTCATGGTAATTAGGTCTCCTCCCCTTGCGCCTGCGCATTGAGCTCCTCAAGTCCTGGGCAGTGGTCGTAAATTCCTGGGCGGGGGTCGTATAGATGAAGTATCTCCTCTTCCTCGCTGGTGAACTTTTCACCCAGTCGTTCTGCGCAGCCTCAGTCATTCCCTGTTCCCTGGCCAAACTGCCAGGCCAGTTTGCACCGGAATCCAGGGTAATCTTGCTGCTGACCCACACATCTTCAAGGCTTCTGCCCGGACCAGGAGATAGTAGCCTAGCAACACTATCAGCACCTGGTATGTCTCTGCACGTAGCCCTCCCTGCCTCTGCACGAGTCCCTCTGTCTTGTGCCGTCTAACTACAATTTGTTTGCATTCCCTGTCTCAATGCAGCAGGATAGAGAAACACTGGGATTGACCCAGGCATCATGAAAACAAGGAACCTGGAACAGAATTCACCAAGGAGACAGGAACTGCTAGACAGCAGCTAGACTGCTACTGAAAAAACATTTCAAGGTCCACAATAAGTACGAACTAGCACTTCACACTCAGTCACCAGCTCTCCCCTGAACGACTCCAGGGCAGTGATAAACAAGCACACGGAATCAAATGCCGCCTGACCTGCAAACTAAAGATTGCCCATCGGTGTCACCGCACGGGCAGAGCAGGTACTGGGGAAGAACATTTGTGTGACTGCCCATCGATTTACTGCCGCAGGGTCAGGATACACAGGCTGGAAGGGGGAAAGGACGTGAACTTCACTTTGCTTAGACAGCCCAGCAAAACTGGCCCAGCAGTTCAGCCACTTTTAGAAGTCTTTCAGCATCTATTTCCAACTGCCAATCTTCACTTCTCAGGAAAAAAACTGGGGGTTTTGAGAGAGACCTTACAAAATTATCCCTCGCACAGTAACCTGATCAGGAACATTCAGAGAAAGCCACATTTCCCCCTCCCCCCCATTTAAGCTGGATACCCACCCTCATCCCAGGGTAGAGCCTCAGCCGGCGGCAGCCTGCAGCCAGCCAGGCCGCTGGGAGGGTGCCGGGACACCCCAGCGCAGAGCCCAGCACAGAGCCGCCCCCAGAACCACCCCAAAACCAGGGGCTGCGACCCCCGGGGCTGAGCCCCAGAGCCTCCAGCCGCGCCCGCTCCCTGCCTGCCCCTGGCAGAGGCCGGGCAGTTCTGGAGAGGAGCTTTCCCCGGCGGGGGGCGGGTTCCCCCCAGGGCCAGCTCGGGAGCTGTGGGAAACGCTCCTCGGGCGGCCGCTGCCCCGCCGGGCCCTCGGCGCGGGGAGCCCGGCGCTGAGGGAGCCCTTGCAGCGGGGCCGGGCCGAGCTGCCCGTGGGCAGGGCCCGCCAAAGGTGGCCCCACCGGCAGCCCTGTCCCTGCTCCAGCCGGGGGACGTTCCCGGGCACAGGGCGAGGAGAAGAGCCCATCACCCTCCCGTCAGCTCGTTCTCACCCAGGTAGTGAGGAGCCGGCCAAGTGTCGCTTGACTAATGGTGGGACTGGGTGATCTTCAAGGTTTTTTCCAACCTGGACGATTCTGTGACTTCAGCTGGTACTGGGAGCCCTTCGCACACGCGGTTAATGGCGGCAGATGGATTCGAGCACTCACCACAGCTCACTGCCATGTGGATTTTGGGCCAACAGAGTCTATCACAAGCCAGGTCCTAAAGCTACCGAAAGACCCTGAGGCTACTCTGCACCGTGGCGTTTAGATGGCAGTGCCCCGCTAACATCCCAGATGCAGAAAGTTTAAGGTAAAACCATAATGCTTTTGTAAAGTTGAATACATCTTTGGAAAAAAGCTTGCTTCCCAACTGTCTTGATGTCTTGTAATATCAGAGCCTTTCTCTGAGATTAGCATGTACATCATTTCTGTACTTTTCTGGGTTGTCTGTCTGTATTGCCTTTGTTGAAGGAAAATAGATTTTTCTCTTGCAAGATACTTTGAAGGAACACAAACTGAACTTTTGTCCTGAAGCTTCAACAAACTCAGAAAACCAACGTTTGCTGTTCAGACACAAAGGTACTTTTAGCAGGACAGTCTTATCTAACCTAATCAAATACCTTCATACTATGGAAGTTTAAAAGTGACTTTATTTATTTGTTGAATATGCGTGACAGTACTTGTGCTAACATTTCAAAGTCTGAAAATCAGATGCTTCTCTAGGAGGTTGTGGTGGTAAAGCCAAAAAAGAAGAAAAAAAGTTTTCAAGCAGATTTGTTGAGAGTTTTTTTTAAACCTCTGGTCATGCTCTTGTTATTTGCAGAAGTTCATGTGGCTTTTAACACTTTATGATCCTCACAGCACTGCTGTGATCCTAGAATCAGGAAAACTGTTGTTTGTATGCTGCTTCTGTGCTTTTCTCTCAGGTTGATAACCATCTATTTGATGTGAGGAAAATACCGGCCTTTATTTTTTTCCAAGTTTAGATGGCTAATTAGCCAATTTTTTAAAAAATCTGTTTCTGCTGCATGCTTTGGTATTGCAAGGCTAGCTGTATTTGCCTACAGATGGGATGAAAGTTTTTTCATGGAGAGGTGATACCTTTCTTTAAATCACCTACAACTTTCAGGAGAAAACAGCTCTTCAAGCAGGAAGGTTTTCCTCAGGTGCAATTCTAATGTTAAATGGAAATGAAGAGTAATCAAGCTTATCTTGATTGCTTCAATCACCTAAACTATTGAAAAGGGTGGGGGTGCCTGAGAAACAAGGGCTGTTACTGATGGTTGAAGCGAGATGGTCAGGTCGTGAGTTCTTATAGTGACTAGAGCTCAAATAGAGAAAAAAGAGTATTTTTTGTCTGGAGAAGAGACAGTTCTGAAGTGCTATGAGAGCAGTAGTTCAGCAGAAACACTGTTGAACTTTTGCTCGAGTTTATGAATTCTAGTTTCCGATATTATTGTTATAAATGCAGAGGCAGAGCTGCAAATATCTTTTATAAATTTATTTGCAATACGAACAAGTAAAAAAAAGTGTGGCACGCCGGGGGGCAGGGGGGGCTTTCTGCTCCCCACCGACGAGCACCAGGTAGTGCTGCGTCACTCCCTTTCATAGTCCCATCTTCACATGCGCAGCGGGGTCCCTTAAACTTTCCCGGGCTTTCTGGTGTTGCTGGGGCTCCTGGCAGGGATTCCTCCAATCAGCAGAGCCCCCTAAACTTTCCCGGGCTTTCTGATGTTGCTGGGGTTCCTGGCAGGGGTTCCTCCAATCATTTTTCACCTGCGCAGTCCGGTGTTGCTGGGGTCTTCTGACGGGGGTCCTGCCAGTAATTTTCCACCTGCTTAACAACAGTCACTGAGGAAAAAAAACCTCCAAACCCCTTTTAACCATAAAGCCATGATAAATCTCCTTTAACTTATGTACATGGCAAACACCAACAAAGTCACCATATTTTTAACACGAATCACCACCATATTCTTCACATTACCTTCTTTATTTGAGAGTGTTTCTTGAAGGAGAGAACTGAGAAGACAGATTGGGATGGCCACTCTGTGAGTAATATGTTTTCCTAGAAAACAAGGTTCTTTTGGTTTTTGCTAGCTATTTACATAAAATTCTTTCTAAGATGTGACTTGCATTTCACCTACATCATTTCCATAGTATTATGTGTAGCAGTGATTAAAGCCGATTATGTTTCAGAATGTGTAGAATGTGAGAAGAGTTTGTTTCAAGGTAATGCTTTCCTTTGCTGTGTGTATTCTGTTAACTTTAAAACAGTTCTGTGTAGTGCCTGGGTTATAGAAAAGCCCAATAACCAATTAAATATTGTTAGTTGGGGCTCTTTTTTTGATGTGCATATGTGTTATCCGGATAGCATATTGAAAAAGTGAAATCTGTGTTCTTAGAGTCATATAGGGTGGGGGGGTGTTTTGGGTTTGTTTGCTTAGCTTTATAAATTGCTGGTATGTTCTAAAGGAATAAATATTCTCTGTAATATAAATGAGGTGATACCTGAGTACTTCTAGTCTGTTAGAGGGTATCACTGATTTTATGGAGATGGGCTTTATAAATACATAGGCTGTGTGTTTTCTTGTGTTATAGTCTGTGCATCTTGTATTTTAATCTTGTCTGTAGAGTTAATGGTAGGGTGATGTGTTTTAGAAAACACTTCTGGGAGAGCTTGTGTTTGATAAACTTACAAAATTCAACAGTCTGAATGCTTATTCTTGGCTAAAAAGTTGTTTTTGTACTCGCTGTAGGCTTTGCTGTCATTTTTTACCCCTTTTCAGCTGCTGCCCCTGTATTCCACAGGGGATATTTGCTTGTAAATGCCTGTCCCTTTTCAGTAGAAGGTGACAATCTTGTCTTATTTTTCACCCCTTACAAACTCTTCTTGTCTATTCAAAGTGGGCTAACTTTCTGCTCAGTGCACAATTCCTGTAAGTTGTTTAGGCTAATCTTTTAAATTTCTTTGCTGTGTCAAGTTTTGGCTCGATAAGTCAGTTCAAGTGTCTGATCATGTAGCTGTGGTCAGAAATACTGACCCAAGGGAAGAAGAAAGAACATGTTGTGAGGAGAGAAGAGGATGAGATGATTTCTTTCAATATCCCCGAGGTAAATCCTGTACCTTATACAGATCAGATCCTTCTCGCTTACTTAAACTGTATTTTCATAGAGTAGTTCTGTGGCAATTAAACCGGTCTAACCCAGGCTGAGGTGACTTTCTCCTTTCGCTCAGAGTCTGTGCTGAATTGGTGTTGAGCTAGATGGGTTTCCTGACTGTTGGAATATGTGCAGGCTCCTGAACACTGCTGGGGGTGCAGGGGAGAAGCAGAGCCACAGCTGTGGAGGGGAGAGGTGGGATGACAGACAGCAGTCTGGATTTAGATTGGTTTACAATGTACCCAAGAACTTGCATCCTTTTCCAGTATATCAGTTGGTTTAAGAAAGTTTACAATCTGTCTACAGTTTCTCTGCTTTTATTCTCCTTCTGCATTGTGAAATGTGTACAGCTGGGTGTGCATGTCTGCCTGTCAGAGTTGTACACAGGCATACCCGTAACCGCGTAGATGAATGCGGATTCTAGTGAAGTACTTCGAGTTTCTATATTGGCGAGATAGCTTGGAGGTTTTCTGATGGGGAGAATACAACTATCAGCTTTATAGGATCAGGTCTTATCCATAGAGGGATGCACATTAATATTACCACAGTTAAATATTTTCATGATCTGTGTCACAGGCTGAACTCTGTATCTTAGGGGTATGGGGAAGATTATACGTTCAGATCTGGGCTTTAACACCTGTCCCATCTGTCGGCTGACCTTCTGGCACTGTTGGTTGTCTGTCTGTGTTTGTTTGAGAGAGTTCTTTTACTAAGTGGGGTGTCTCTGAGGGGCTGATATTTATGAGGAAGTGTGTTGCTGGAGTCATACAACAATGCTAACAATAAGCAATGTGCCTATGTGAATGGAAAAAGTGTGATATTTTAGTCTGTCGTTTTCTTACCGTGTAGCTTTTTCTCAGATGAATTATGTCTTGCAAGCTATTAAAAACTTCATCCAGAAGGATTTTTATTGTATTTTATTTGGCAAAGTGCTTCATGACTCTTGTTAGAATGTTAGAATATTAAAATGTAATGATTAAAGGAGAGTGAAACTTTAAACAGATTTTTGAAGGCAGTTTTGAGGAACTTTTTGTATATGCATGAAAAGTTATGTACCAACTATTGTACCTGAACCTTTCTGCATCAACATACAAAATCTACTGAAAGGTGAAACTGCTACAGAGAAAATATAGGTGTGATACTCAAATATTATCCCCAGAACAGAGAAAAACTTATCAAAATTATTTTCATCAAACTTTGGATTTTTCTTACAAATGTGGAGGATCTTATCTGTGTAATGTACACTATTTCACTAGAGAGAGATTTTTGTCAGCAATAAGTTGTATATATGCATGTAGGCCCTGAAGAATATCAGCTAACAATAACATGAAATTCAATACTGGAAAGCTGCATTTTGTAGTAAATGTTCTCAAGATTTACTGATACATCGCATTATGTGGGCAGGTATATGGTAAGAGATAACAGTGAACAGTAGAAGGTGGGGCTGCTGAAGACAGATTTCAGATGGATGGATTTAACCAAATAGTGGTTGAAGGGTTTTTTTAGTTGGTTGTTTGTGGTTTTGTGTTTTTCCTTTATCTCTGAATCTCATCGATTTACTTAAGGGACATAATTCTATAGAATGTTGGTATTTGTAACCTAACAAGCTACTCTGAAATGTGAATGCATAAACCATTCATATTTTCAGTTGGTCCAGACTGTTGCTGCTGAAGCACTAAGCTTGCCTTGGTGGGCATGACTCTGGCACTGTGGTGTTGATCTGTGTCTTTCTCGGCTGGCTCGCTGCTGATGGCTCTTAGCTCCTGGTGCTGCCAGTTGTAGTGGGCTCCTGGCTTCCCTGCAATCACCTGGTAGGATTTCAACTGGCCACTGTCCGTTGAGCCAGCAAAACAGTACTTCTGCTCTGCTGCTTTCCCAGGGAAGTCTTGAATGTTTGTGCCCCTTAATGGGAAATGAGTCACAGCTCATCACCAGGACACTGCCACCAAAAGACTAGAGATAAACTTGCACTGGCTTGTAGGGCAGGTGCGGTATCATCAGGAGGTGGACAGGTTTCACCTCAAATTGAAGCAAAGGTTAATTATGGTGTTACCAGCTTCTGAAACAGGTCAGTTAATGGGAACTAACTGCAGGCTTGCTGAAGCAGCACTAATGTGGCTGCTCTCAATGAAGTGTGTCTCTGATCAGCTCATTTTCTCTCAGCAGGCTGAAAAATAGCCCCAGTATGAGTGCTTAGTCTACAGTCATGTTGATTTTGCTTTAGGTTTGTCTTTAGCTGTTGGAGATTAATGAATCAAAATGGTGTTTGAATTTACAACCAGTCCTCATCACTTGGCAGTGTTATTTCTAGGTGTTCTCTGCTTGGCTTACCTGAGCCCATCAGCTGAAGGACTCTGCTATTCTGCCATGTGGGAGTGGGGTGCAGCCTTCAATGTCTAGGAACTAGTGAGGTGATAGCAGAGGGTGTTGAAACCTTTTTTACTTTTCCAACTGTGTAAGTACTGTGCTGTGTATTTGTTGCAACCATGTCCAAATCCACCAGTGGCCTTTCCTCTTCACCCATTTTTGCCCATACCACAATCTTCCCTGACCCCAGAAGAGGAGCCTCCTTTGATTCCACCAGCAGCCATCAGACACAGCGACAGTATGTTGGGGATAGTCACTGATGTGGAAGTGCAGACAGGACCTTAGATGCTTGATAGCGAAGCACAAGCAAAGGGTCTGCTTAGCAAGGTCTGTGTGTGCTGGTGTTTGGATAAGCAGCTGGCGTATGGATCGCAGGTTTCTTCAAGGGGAAAGCTAAGGTGGTGAGTTTGAGTGTCCCTCTGAAGTGTTGATCTCCTATAGACAGCCTAGATATTTTGGTTCTGTAAAGATTTGATTTGAACTCTGGTCCCTCTAGAGGTATTACACACATAATATTCTTTGCACAGCAGTTTACCATTAAGGTGTTTCCTTTTGGGGAAGAAAGTTGAGTGGAAAGTGCACTTGTTCTAGAGAAACAATCTTAAATTAAAAGAACAGTGATCTCTGCTAGCTAACACCTGAAGAAGGAAAAAACCTTTTGTGGTAGGTGTTGGTTCAGAAGTCTCTTGGGTCAGAAATAGTTGCCAGGAAGGTATTACCCAAATTCAGTGGGATATGCCTCCTGTAGTTCTTTTTTTTTTTTTTTTTTCTTTACAATACTACCTTCATTTTATAGGTAATATTTATTTTATAGGAAGTGCTGAAGAGGTGTAACTTGTTGATGTTTAAAAAGGGTTTTCTCTGACCTGAATAGAAGCTTCTACAGATGAATGTGTTGTATCTTTGTTATGAATAGCTTTAAACAGAGAGCATAAACACTTTTCTCTTGATAGAGAAAGAGAATTAACCTGTTTAATCTTTGCATTGTTCTTAAGTTTTATTTTGGGTGGGGGTGGGGACCCAACTCCTTGCACAGTTGATGTTGTGTAGCACTGTTATTTGTTCTAGTTCCATTATGGCTCGAACATGGCTGTGAGACTGGTTTTGGGCATTAAAGCCTGATCCTAATACCCTCAATGCACTATCTCTTATCATGCTGAGGAGTCTTTGCCATTAATTCATTCATTTCTTGCAGAGATCGCATCTAGTTCTATTGCTTGCAGGGAAACTCGAAAGAGAGGAATGGATACTGATAATTGCTGAAACACCTCAATTCTGTGTGAGAGCTGGGAGAAATGTTCATATCCATTGGCTTTGTAGTAAGACCTTGCTGAAGTTTTTTCTCGCCTTTTTACACAATAGCATGATGTTCAGCTTCATGCGGAAACTTAACATCCATCAGAAAATAGTCAATTTGAATTGTAAACTTGAGCCCATGGCAGGGAACCCTCAGCTGGCCAGCTTCATCTAGCTGGTCTCCTGTGCTTGAGGAGGCAGAGGCTCACCCCTTTAGCTGGCAGGGCTCTAGGGAGGGTGTGTAGGTGTGCTTGTTTTTAACCCGTTCTTGATAGGGCCCATTGTTTGAAGGGAAACAAAAAATAAATAATTCTGCTCTAACATAAAACACAAGTAAATTACATTGATCCTTTTAATAATTGCTCCTTTGATGGCAGCATGGCTAGGCAGTGCATCCAGACATGGATAACAGCTGTCTGGGTGGAGCTGTGCTCTTGTGGAGACCCGCTGTCTCCGGGAGCTGAGCAAGGACAAGGCTGTTTGTTCTGCTGCTGTTTGTTCACAGTCGCTATTTTGCCATAGTCTGTGTGTTCCCATAGTCCTTACACTGAAATGGGGAGAGAAAAATTGAAAGCTAAAGAAACTCTCCTGATGTTCTCTCTATGCTTGCTTCCATTCTGGGCTTCCCTTCTGATATTTGTATATTTGTGCTGTTCTTCCTGGGTAATTATGAAGGGGCAACTCACAGGGGATACATGAACTCTGTTACAGAATGGAGAAGGGGATGAGAGCTTTGAAAGATACAGCGTGACATAAACACTGTTTTGTCTTTTCCACTGTATTTATATCTTCAAATTTAGAGGAAAAAAATACTTAAAATTAACTAAAGCCTACCACCATATTCTGAAGCAAAAATGTAATTTAGAGTAGTTGGAAAGGAGCTGTAAAAGAAGAGTACAGTCATAGCTAGATCTCATCTTCTTTTAGAGAGCTTTGTGATTTTTGGCACCTGTACTCAGCCTGGTGCATTGTTCATGGGGCTTCTTTGTTGTAGTTGATAAAGTAGACTATAAATAATTGTTCTTTTCTGTTTGAACAGTTGCCCAGTCAGGGAATTGGCATGTGCAAGGTAAGCAAGGAAGTAATGCTGACTTTATCATAACAACCTGAAAAAGAAAAGATGAAGCATAGGAGAATGACAAGTAATGGGCTGAGAAGTTTGGAAAAGATGAGGAGCGTTACAGAACAAAGTTATTACAATTCTGTAGTTTATGTGAGTATCCTTTAGGATTTCTCGCATATCAGTGTTTGTACATGTGATTATGCATAGTCAGTCATTTTTGCCTTGATGACTGGCAAACAAATGTATGGGACAGAATCAACATCCCATACAAATATGAAAGTGCTTCCAATGACATTAAAATTGTTCTAACACACCTATTACGTATTCTCTCAGCTACAGGTAAAACTTGAGTGAGAGAATAGAAAGCAAGAGCGAGAGAGGAACAAAAATGAACAGTGGAAAAGATGAGCGTGGTGTTCATGCAACTGCTTGTAAATAAGGCAGTTCAGGGGCTGCCTGCAGGAATATATGGCCTGGGATGGGTGTTCCAGAGTGTGGGGAAACACTGACAGGTTTTGAGCGGCTGAATACAGGGTTTATTCTCAGGTACATCGTCTACTAAAATACAAACGGTTTCCAGGTGGTATAAATGTAATTTACTCTTTTTTTTTTTCTTTATGTTTTCTTTATGCTGTGAGAAAAGAAGAAAATGGCAATTGTGCAAATAAGCCCACAGTCTGTGGGAGCTCACAATTCTTACTGTATATCTAGCAGTCACATTTATGTCTTTATTGTACTTTCACCTACCAGGTTCTTCTTAGATAATGTATATTTAGTCTTTTTCTATTAATAAATTTCATTTTAGTCTGAAAGATCTTTCTTTTGCTTGCTGTCTGCAGCAATGTAATGAAAGGGAGGTGCTCAGAGGGAAGATGGCTGTGAAGATTTGACATGTGTACTGTGTTACTGTCTTCTGAGATGATTGAAAATTGGTGCAGTAGGAATTTGTTGCCAGGTAAGTTTTCCATCTTTGAAGCACACTCTTTTCCCTGAGGAGTTCTTGTTTAATCAATGATAACTAGATATGGTAACCCCTTTCTGGGATGGCTCAGTCTACTCTTCAAAGAGAAGTTTCTAGGCGGTGTTCTTTGCTATTTTGTGCAGGAATATTTAATTATTTCAGGTATTTAGGAAATAATACTACTTTCTGCAAGGTTGCTTTTAATTATGCTCTCATCTGCCAAACTTCAGGAATATTTAATCCTAGTGTGAAACCAGGGACAAGCGTGAGCCCAAAAAGTCATTCTTTAATGCTTAGTGTTACATGATTTGCTGTATCACCTGAGCAAATGACCAGCACTTAAAGAGATGAAAGAGTTACACAGCTAAAATCATGCACATCTTGAGAAATAAAAGAAGTCTGGTCATTTCAACATGGCTGTGAAAATAGTGTGCCATTTTAAGATAACTGAGATAACAGAAAACTGGGTGGGGAAAAAAAAAATGTTCAGTTACAACTGTTGGGGGGAAGTGGAGGGAAGAATGGTGGTCTTCGTGTGCCTGTAAATTTGCCAGGTAGCCCCATAAGTGCAAGTATGCTTTTTGTTAAACTCCTGGTTCCTTCCCTTGATGGATGACCAGCAGGTTCTTAATGTTTCTGGGGACTGTTGCGTAAAGTATATGGATGATGACACTGAATGCGCTCTACAGTCTGGGTAAATACAATTTGTTGCAATGATCCTAGAAAGCAGTGGGTATTGTTGAGCAGAACTTTTTGTTCATGAATCATCATCATCAGCTTGAGTTAGGTTTTGGTGGTTGGTATACTGTAACTGTCACTTCAGTGTGATGCTGCTGAAATGCAGATTCTTGTATAAACTTGAGGCTTATGCAGGGCTTTCTAGCAGGCATGAGATCTTTCCACATGTGCCATACTGTATGAAGTGGACTCTGCTGTGTCGCTCTACGTTCTCTAACCTTTCTTTTGCATGTGTCCTCCCGGCTATGGTATTTCAAGGTCACCTGCCTGAGGAGCATAGTAAGAGAAGAGCTCAGTTCTGAAGCTCAGGGCTGTGATTTTCTAGCAGCAAAACTACAGTGATCTTGCTGCTGTGAGAATTGTCCTCGATGCGGCATCCACGTGTGCAGCAGTATCTATGAATTGTCTGCTTTTGCTTTAGGGTTTCTTTCACTGCTCATAATTTCTTGAGGCAAAAAACCAGGAAGTAAAATTAATTTTTTGAAACATAAATAATGTGATTAGGCATTTAGATGTTTCTGTGGTGTGTGATCTGTACCCCTAGTTAGTCAAGCCTGCAGGAAGAACCTACTGGCCAAATACTTGGTTCATAACTGTGCTGTGCAAATCTTGTTATCATGTAATGGTCTGAGGTAGAATGTCGCTTCTGAGTGAAGGTTCCTCAGAAAGGCTGGGTCTAAAGTGATAACGTAGACACAGATCTGGAACTGTTACTCTGCAGCATAGTAGTTGTACTCTCAGGTGCCTCAAATACTACATTCAACAGTAGCATGTTTCTATCATTATTTTCACCTGTAAGAAAAACAGAATGGGAAAAGCAAAGGCAGTTAAAATGATCTAAAATATTTCCAGACTGGAAAGGTAAAATGAGACTCCCTGCCTGGGAACACCTCTTTTCAAAGACTGTTTCCCTGAGGAGAAGGTGTGGTGAGGGCTCTGCAGTTCAGGAGGGAACAGAAATGCCTTTTGGAAACCGTGTAGGATGATGGAGAAGTAGGGTTGTGTCATCACTGTGTTTTAAGAGACAAAAAATAGCTATTTAGCGATTTTGAATAGAAGTTGTTGTTCCTCTCCCCTGAGTTGGCCATGAGGAAGCATAACAAGCCTACTGCACCCTTTTTTCTTAATTTAAAGCCGTTGCAGAGCACTGCAGAGAGGCTTTGGCTCTGGAGAGCTGGAATAAAGCACATGCTAGCGAAGGTTTGCTCTAGGGCCTTGTTCAAGCCCGTTCCTGTGGCTGCCCTGACCCCTAGTGACTGCAGAAACAGTTAAATAATTAACAGATTCAATTGTTTTAAAAAAATATATATCTTTACATAACGTCTTGCTTTACAAGGGAGCTTTTATCAGCAAGTGTCTTCATTAGGAGGAAATTGTCAACATCCTTCTATTTTAAGCAATCTCTAAGTTCCCAGAGAAGTTTTGCTCAGTTTTTATTTTACAACCAATTTCTTTCTCATTTGAGTGTTGACTTGAGATGGATTTTGCTACCTTAATTAGTAAATAGCTTCATTAAAATATCAGTGCTGCTAAGATGTTGGGAGTTGATGGTTTAAATTTAGCCATATAAATTTGTTCAGGAATGCTGGATCTCAGGCTGGAAGCTTTGCAAACTTTTAATACAATACAGGTGGTACCACTGTTAATCTGTTCGAGATCTGATATGATGCACCTACAGGAGATGTCTGATGATCTTGAGAAGTACCATCTGGAAAAACATTAGTATGTTTTAACAGGTGTAAGGTGAAAGCAACAAATCCTTTCTTTCCCTTGGGCCTTTCAATTCAGCAGCAGACGATGTATGTGCACACGTAATACCAAGGCAAGTTCAGCTCTCCTTCAGTAGCCCTCTGCCTTGGATCTTTGGCTCGTTATCTCAGGACTTATTTTCAAGTAGTGTTAGTTTCAACCAGTGTGGGGGATTTGTCATGCAGGGAGTATGTGAAAACACAGAAATACAGTCTTTAGGGCCCCGCTGCATGAATGTAGAATATCCTCAATTTTCTTTGACTCCCCTTTGGGGCCCTAATGACAGAGACAACCAGACAGAAGATGACTAAGAAACATAGTAGGGGATGCACCCATGATCTATAAAGCACACGTATGTTTTTAATATTTTTATGGATCTTAGTGCTGTTGAGGCTGTGAAAAGGAAATGTTAGATAAGGATTTGATTACACAAAGCACCGATCCCTGTGTGTTCCTCTGATTTCAGTCAAGAGCAGTTCACACCTCACAGGAACTGCTAATATCTCATTGACCCATGTATTTATTGTACAGTGATGAGGTATTTCTTACTAACTATGACTTTCTGGACTGAGCAATTGATGACTCAAGAGAACAGGATTTGTAATTTCTCTGCAGGAAGCTCCAGTGAAGAGGGAGGAGATAATGTACTGAGGTTGTGGTTCCACAACAATCCAGGACCAGCCAAGTGTTGCCCCCATGGCCGTGTCCTTCTCCTCCTGCTTTTGTCTGTCTTTCCCTTGAGCTGGGCCTCTCACTCAGCCCGATCCTGTGCTGGGCATATCGGCATGTCAAGATGCTAGAAGATTATTTTCTTTCAGCTTTGGCTTGTTGGGGTGGCTTTTTGGGGTGGGGAGGTGGGTGAAATTGCATCGGGAGGTGCTAGTTCTTTATGATCCCAGTTTGGAAAGGCACTCGGATTGTGTAAAGCATCTCTTCAGGTGCTGGTTTTCTGAGATCGCATTTAAAAGGAAAGGAGGACAGTGTAGATAATCCTACAACCATTCAGATGCTGGGAGCCCCAAGTTGTGCAGCACTGAATGGGCCTGCGACTATGGCCCAAGCACACCCTGCACCTCCCGTCCATGGAAAAGTCACCCCGTTTTGGTCATTGGAGCTCTTACAGGACTTTCCCAAAGAAGCCAACTCTATTCCTCATTTCCACTGTCAGACAAAAAGGACGTTCACCTGAGAACCTGTCGCTGCGCTCTTAGGTAGCGGCTAGGCCAGGCCTTATCTAACGGGACACAGTATCCCTCTGAGTACGATTTTAAATTGCCTCAGGCAGACAACGTAGACCGTGTTGCCGCAAGGCATCGGGTACTACAATTTGAAACTGCGATGTCTAGTTAGAGGGGAGGCGAGACGCTTAGTCCTTGATTTCAAAAAGGTGTTTCTTGTCTGTTTTTTTACATTTTCTAACTCTCAGCTAAACCAGATACTCTAGATTTTTCTATTCTTCTCTCAGTTAAGGAAAGTGAGGCCTAACTTCATGCATGTTTACAATCACTATAGCCTCTATAAATTTCACAGAATCCCAGAATCGTTCAGGTTGAAAAAACCCCTTGGGATCATCGAGTCCAACCCTCAGCCTACTCTGCAAAGTTCTCCCCTACACCACATCCCGCAACATCGCATCCAAACGACCCTTAAACACATCCAGGGATGGTGACTCCACCACCTCCCTGGGCAGCCTATTCCACCGTCTGACCACTCTTTCTGTGAAAAATTTTGTCCTAATGTCCAGTCTGAACCTCCCCTGTTGCACTTGAAAGCCATTCCCTCTTGTTCTATCGCTAATGACCTGTGAGAAGAGACCAGCACCAACCTCTCTACAAGACGTAGTTGTAGAGAGTGATGAGGTGTCCCCTTAGCCTTCTCCTCCTCGGACTAAAGAGTCCCCATTCAAATGATTAAAAATTAGGTTTCCAAATAGAAAAAAAATTACATCATGACCACCTGAGGTTTATGCAAGATACTCTCCATAAAGTAGGGTAGAGAGCTGTATGACTGTATTTCTCCTAGAACGATAGAATCATTTCAGCTCGAAGGCACCCTGGAAGGTGTCTGATCCATCCCCGTGTTCTAGACAGTCACAATGAAGAAAAAGCTCCAAGGAAGAAAAACACTTTTACATTCACAGTTACAGGTGCCACCCAGATAAGTGCTGGATCCCAGAGCTACAGAAAGAAGTTTGAAGGGCTCTCCTCGCAAACCGATGATGTTCTGAGAATGACCAAAGGTCAGGTAAATGCGAAAAGGGGAAAATGCCTGAGACAAAGATAGAAATCACATCTAGGTAACAGCTGGGTGTGAGGTTGGTTTCTTCAGAAGGCAATATGAAAGTATCCTTCTTCTCAGTCTTCCTCTCACTTTGATCTTGGTCTTTACCCAATCTTTGATACTGGAAAAAGGAAGTTAAGAAAGATGAAACAGAAACCGAATGAGATATTAACTTGGAGCGAGGGTTATGTTTGTGTTTTCACAGATGCCAGCTCTCGCTGGGTTCCTGCTCGGTGTTTGGCCTGTGTTGGAACCTGTCTCAGGGTGAAGGATGGGTGGTCTCACAACCAAACGCCACCGGAAGCCCTGAAAATCCGTTCTCTACGTGCTTGGTAGAAATACCTGTGGATACATGGCCGAATCCACTGCAGTTTTGGCTTAGCAAACAAACTAATGCTACTTCTTTAGCTTTAAGTGGTCTTTTAACTGATGCCGATAGTGTTAGACATGCTATGTTACAAAATAGAGCTGCCATTGATTTTTGCTTTTAGCACAAGGGCATGGATGTGAAGATCTTGAAGGAATGCCTTATCTGAATGGTTTGACTCCCTGGGAATTACAGGATGGTTAAAAGAATTGTTAAAAGGAGGAATCATTGTAATTATTGTGATTATTGTGTTTGCTATTATTTTGCCATGCTTAATTACCTGTATTGGACAATCGTTGCAAAAAGGCTTACAAGGAGTTTAGATTGCTTAAAAACAAAAAGAGGGATATGTGGGGATTCTAAAGGAGTCCCTGCGAGAAAATGGACCTGTGAGCAATCCTGCATATGAGCAAGACTGGTAAAGCCTCAGCGTCGGCAAGGACATAACCCGGAAAGAATGAAGAAGAACACAGGAAGTTAAACAACTTCAGGGTGTGGGTTTGGGCAGAGAAGGAAGTTTGTACAATGTCAATGTGGCAGTTTTCATCCAATCAGAAGAAAGAGCTTAAGGAGCTTGTGCAAAGCTAACTGTCCAGTCAGAAAGAATTATACCATGTGATTATATCATGTGATTCTCACTAGCATTATAAAAGGCTTGCTTCACCGCAATAAAATTGACATTGCTTAATCATGTTGATTGTCGGCATGTCCGTATCTCCCACACCTGTGTCATTGTAGTCTTTAGTCTTTCACAGTGTTTTGTCTCCATTACTCACTGAGGTGTTATCGCCCATATATCATCCACCGTTCTGGCATTCTCACATGGCAGGCCACACCTGGGCATCTGTCGCAGTTGAGACGGACACGACAAACATCAGATTGTGTGAAAGCGACCAAAATGGCTGCAAAAGCCCCTTTATTGCTCAAACAAGCTTTTTTATAACCTTCTTCAAAGTAGGTGTTCATACAGGATTGGTTTACTTTAGTAACTAACAGTTCACGATTGGGTGATAGTTTCTCGCCTGAATCGTCAGGACAGTTCTTCTTATCTTAGTTCTCTAATCTTGTTTCCATGGCACTTCTCGGGACTTTCTGGCCTCTCATGGATACACTGGAATGTCTTCAAGGTTAAATTCTTCTTCAGTTAGACTAGAGGCAGACCCGCTGCCTCCCCCGACAATTCCCCCTTTTTGTATTTGTGCTAGAAATATTGCAGAAACAGTCTTCTGCAGGGCCCTTTGCAGAAGACTGACAAGACATGGCAACATCAAAAGCACAGTCACAATTACCAAGATCATGACCCCCACAGTTTTGACCAGAGATATCAACCATCCAGAAAGTCCCCATCCTTTAAACATCCTTGTAAGCCAATCCAATCCGTCCTCTTCTGTTAGACGCCTCACACCATCCTTCAGCTGCTGTATACTTTTAAAAATAGATTCTGAGTGGTCAGACAAATTCATGCAACACATTCCTTCAAAATCTTCACATCCATGTCCTTGCGCTAAAAGCAAAAAGTCAATTGCAGCCCTGTTCTGTAAAGTAGCATGTCTAACACTATCAACATCAGTTAAAAGGCCACTTAAAGCTAAAGAAGTAGCATTAGTCTGTTTGCTAAGCCAACATCCCAACTTATTCAAAGTCGTTAAGGCATTTGCAACACCAACTCCTGGTGCCAATATGGAGGCCGTTATGATCTGGCCTGGATTCCAGAATTCAACGTTATCTCGACAAGAACTTTCAAACCGATGAACGGTCCTTGGGACTCGCTTATGTTTTCGAGTCATATTCAGAATCATTGACACATTTGGTGTTAATAACGTGAGACGTCCGAGGCTACACGGGCCTCCATTCAGTTTAGATGGGACGCCTCCCCAGGCACAATCTCCACAGATTAGAAACACACCAGGAGGTAATGCAAGAGGAACAGCAAAAGATCGTGAGATGTTAGTCGAAGTATAATTGCACCAAGCAGTTGAATTATGATAAGCAGCATTAGTTGCATTCACATTTTGCCCTCTCCGTGTGGTGTTATAGGAGTAATTAAAAAACACACAAGCATCCATTATAACAGAGCCTAGCAACTCTAGCTCTTGGGGTTCTTGCGTAACCTGTGGAAGGTGACTATATACACCATCCCAATTATCTGTACAATTTTTTGAAGAGTTGCAAAGAGAGAAAGCCTGAAGGGTTTGTGGGATTGGCCATGTGTCTACTGGCACTCCCACCAAACAGGTGGAGAATGGATTTTCCGGGTTCGCAGTAGAAAGGCACAAGGTTTCTTGATGTGTCATATTTGCCAAAGTTACCCAGATATTCTGCTTGGGTTGTGGAACTACCCATCCTTCAGCCTGATGCAGGTTCCAGCACAGGCCGAACACACCGAGCAGGAACCCAGCGAGGGCCGGCATCTGTAGAGACACAAGCATAACCCCTGCCCCAGGTTAATAATTCACATGGTCCACTCCACTGGCCAGTAATTAGATCTCTAACATGCACTTTGATGTCTTTTTGCAAATCCTGTTTTGAAAAAAGAGAAGAGAAATGCTGAAAAAGAGGAGGTAAAGAAGAATTATCCCCGTAATGGAGAAAGTTAAGAACATAAACTGCTTTATCTAAACATGCCTGTGGTGGTTCCCCAATCATTCCCCCTTTTTGTTTTTGAAGCTGCCGCTTCAACGTACTATGTGCACGCTCAACAATTGCTTGTCCTGTTGGGGAATGGGGAATTCCTGTAACATGAGTAACACCCCACAAATTAAAAAATGTTTGAACCTTCTGTGAAATGTATGCTGGGCCATTGTCCGTTTTTATTTGGCGTGGTACCCCAAGCATAGAGAAAGCCTTTTGGAAGTGTCGAACTACATCTTTTCCTGTCTCCCCGTTATGTGCTGTTGCTACTAAGGCATGAGAATAAGTATCAATGGAAACATGAACATACTTCTGTCGGCCAAATTCATTTATGTGAGTAACATCACTTTGCCAAATCTGTAAAGCCTGCATACCTCTGGGGTTAGTACCAAAATACACTGGTGTGTGAGTTCCTTGGCAGTCAGGGCAGGCGGCTACAATAGACCGAGCTTCCGCATGAGACAAGCCGAACTGCCGTCGTAAAGCTCGATATCCTTGGTGAAAAAATTGATGTGATAATACAGCTTGTTGCTTTATGTTAGGAACAGTATTAAGAGCCATAGCGGAAACAAGAGCATCCACTCTGGCATTACCTTCTGTATAAAATCCTGGTAAAGTGGTATGACTACGGATGTGCATGATAAAATAAGGTTCTGTCCGTAGTTGAATACTTTTCCAGAGTTCTAAAAGTACATCAAATAATAATTGATTGTCTGACATGGTCAAAACCACTTTGTCTAGTCTAGAAACTAAGTTAGCTACATATGCTGAGTCAGTTACAATATTTACAGGAACAGAAAAAATAGAAAAAACAACAGCCATTGCACGTAGCTCTACTACTTGTGGAGAACCATTTTGATATACTACTTTGTTGTTCCAGTTGTTGTTTTCATACCATACTACTGCTGCTTTACCTGTTTTTCCTGAGCCATCTGTAAAAACAGTAGGGCCGTTCACTGGTTCTGGGCGGCTTAAATTTTTTTGACCAAATGGTATTTCTCGAGCAAATTTCAGTAGTGGATGTGACGGCAGGTGATATGACACCTGTCCTTGAAAACCCGCCATGGCTGCCTGTAGTTCATAATTATTTGCCAAGCACCATTCAAAATACCAATTTTGAACAGGTAAAACAATCTTAGCTGGGTCACGCCCTGTTAGTTCTGTACATCGTTTTCTGGCTTTTATGATTACATCAGCAATAAGCTCAAACAGTCCAGGAGCAGTTTTTCGTGGTCGGAATGACAGAAACATCCATTCTAGAATGTGCAGTGGGTCATCCCACTCAGAATTCCACTGCACCAAAGCACCAAATGGTACAGTTTTGTCAATTAGTACAAAGAGTTGCACCAATTGAGACAGATCTATTCGAGAAACAAATTTCTCGTGTATAGATCGTTCCACCATGTGAATTACCTTTAATGCTTCCTCAGTTAATACTCTGGGTTCTGTTGGATCATTGGAATTTTTTAATAATTCCAATAAAGGTTGCAGTTGTGAATTGGTCAGTCCGAGATAGGGTCTAATCCAATTCAGAGATCCCATTAACTTCTGTACATCATTAAGGGTTTTAACTTCAAGGTTAAGTTTCACAGGTTGAGGCATTACCTGCCTACCTGTGACTGTTAGTCCTAAATACTTCCAGGGTTCTACTTTCTGCACCTTTTCAGGGGCGATAACTAATCCATAGTGTTGTAATGAATTTCTAGTCACATTCTCCATGTCATTCAACTGCTCCTTGTTGTTTGATGCTAACAGGATGTCATCCATGTAATGGTAACAATAACTGGTAGGGAATCTTTCCCTTACAGGTGACAAAGCTTGTGCCACAAACCATTGACAAATTGTTGGTGAATTTTTCATGCCCTGCGGCAGAACTTTCCATTGATATCTTTTTGCAGGTTCTGCATGATTGACAGAAGGCACAGAGAATGCAAATTTTTCTCTGTCTTGAAAGGCTAATGGTATTGTAAAAAAACAATCCTTGAGATCCATGACAATGATTTCCCAATCTTGAGGGATCATGGCCGGTGAAGGCATGCCTGGTTGTAGAGCCCCCATCGTGGCCATGACAGCATTGATCTGCCGCAGGTCATGCAAAAATCGCCATTTTCCTGATTTCTTTTTTATCACAAACACTGGAGTATTCCAGGGGCTCTGAGAGGGTTCAATGTGTCCAGCAGCTAGCTGTTCTGCCACCAATTCTTGCAGGGCCTTTAATTTCTCCATTGGTAGGGGCCACTGATCCACCCACACAGGGTTATTCGTTAACCAAGTTAAAACAAGCGTGGGTTGCCTAACACCCTGCAGCACAGTGGCCCCCGTTAAAAATCCGTAGTAATCTTCACCCCCCACTGTGACAAGCAATCTCTCCCCCATAGATTGAGGGGAGCTGCTGTCACATATGGTTTAACGACTGCTTGTTGGCCCTCAGGATTGGTGATCAGAATTGCCGTAGCTGCTGTTCTTGCTCGTGCGGAGCCTCCCAGCCCCACTACCCCTGTGTCCACATCCTCTGTTGGCCAGGTGGATGGCCACAGATAGTTAGAAATAATAGTCACATCGGCGCCCGTATCTAGGAGCCCCGCAAGCCTTACTGTAGTCGGTGAATGTCCATGATTTGACAGCGTGCACGTCATATGTGGTCGAGATGATGAGACAGTCTGAGACCAGCACACTTGAGGGGGTCCTGTAGAACCGAAGCCTCCATCACCTCGCAGTCGCTGTTCTGCTTTTGGGACACAACTCAAAAAAGGAACAAGTTGAGCAAGACGAGTACCTTTTGGAATCGTAACAGGTGGATAAAGGGTCGAAACTAATGCACAAATTTGACCCGTAAAGTCAGCATCAATGACTCCCACATGCACGATTAATCCGTTTAAGGTGCTACTTGATCTTCCTATAAGTAACGCACTCAGTCCTCGTCCTATGGGACCCCTCGCCTCAAGAGGGACCTTAACAATGTCTTTTGTAACTATAGTTATTGTGTCGGCGGTGGATACATCCAACCCTGCTGAGCCAGTAGTTGCGGCTGATAGCTGCTCACAGAGGGGATTTGACCTGCTGTCTGGAGGGGATTTGATGTCCTCGCGCGCCCTCTCGCGCTCTTCTTGTGGTTTCCCTGTATCGGTTGCCCGTTAGCATGAAACTTGGAACGACATTGTTTCGCGAAATGTCCCGATTTCCCACATTTATTGCAATTAGTTCCTGGTGGGACAGTCATGGGCTGCTTGCCTGCCGACCTTCTGTTCGGGCAATTTACTTTCATATGACCGTCTTTACCACATCCAAAGCATTTTCCTGTATTTCGCATGTTCATGGCAGTAGCTAAAGCCGCCATTTTATGTTCCACTGTACCAACCTTTGAACATGCGGCCACCATGTCAGGAATAGAAGGATCTCCTGGTAAAGACTGTATTATCTTTTGGCAGTCCTCATTAGCATTATCCTTTGCTAGCTGTTTGCATAACATTTGTCTTAACGTTTCATCTTCTACCTGTTTCTCCAATGCAGCAGATATTTTTTCTACAAATTGCAAAAAGGGTTCTTTAGGACCTTGCCGGATAGCAATATACTTCTGTTTTGGAGCTGCCATTTCCATGGTTCGCTTTAATGCTGTAATCCCTATGTGTTGTGCCTGTTCAAGGACAATCGGAGGCCACGTAGCTTGCAGCTGAGGGTTACTAAATGGTCCCTCGCCAAGCAAGGCGTCTTCTCCGAGTCCTAACCTCGGATCGTCTTGTGGCAGTCGAGCATTATTTTGTGCAGCTGCTCGTGCCATCTGCCTCCAAGTAGATTGAAACACTTGTAATTGTACTGGCTGAAACAGCACTTGTGCGAGATGTGTAACATCATATGGACACAACAAATCTGTGCTGATTATTCGAATAAGTTGCATCACCTCAGGAGAATTGATTCCAAATTTCTGTGCTTTATTCTGCAAATCCTGCACCACCTTCCAACTGATCGGATTGTGCTCATCATGCTCATTTGTGCCTGCAACAGCTTTATAAACAGGGAATGCACCATAAGCCTCTGCTGCTATATCTACAGGCTTTGGACATGCCGGGGTTGGAGAGTATGGGCTGAGGTGTTCAACCAGATCCCAGTTGCCAGCCTCAGCAGCATACTTTCTAACTCCCTCCCAAAATCGATCAGGGGACCTTGGAATTACAGTTACTGTGGATGGAGGGAGAGTCCATGGCTGGGCTTTCTTCACCATGGGTTTATCTGTGATATGTAGAGTTTGTAAAGCCGTGGTTAAAGCTTCTTCTCCCTCACTTTCATTTTCGCTCTCGCTCTCTGGCTCTGTGTTACCCGCCCTATTTTCCTCCTCGGGGGGGGCTGATGGAATCACCCCTTCTGCTGCTGCGCCGCTAGGGGCCGCCGCTGCACCACTAGGTGGGGGGGGCTCCTCATCGCCCCGCAAAATATTTAATGGTGGAGGAGGAGGAGGTGGGCGAGGGCGCGATCTGCTTTTGCCCGTGAGGGGTTTCCTGCCTGCTATTCCTGAGGCTGAGGTATCCACTGCCTTTGTCCCTTTGCCACAGTCCTCCCCGTCATTGTCTTCAGGTCGAATGTCTGTTAGTTTCCCATCAGAGGCCTCACGCTCTATCTTCCATTCCTTTAAGGTTTCACTCAATAAGCGCCATGTGGTTGCCAACTCACATGCCTCTTTTTGTCCTTTAGAGACCTCATCCAATATTTTCAATCCTACTGCTTGCCATGCACTCACACTGAATGCAGTAACTGTTGTGGCTTCAAAGCCTTGCATCTTACTCCATAGCAAAATCTTTTTCAGGCTTTGTTCTGAGGTTTTAACCCCCTTTCTTTTTAATAGGGCTTTCCAGGTAGACAAAATTGTCTCCTCTTCCTTTGTTAATGACTGCCCCATAATTACAGTCCCGTTCCCGGTGGCTCACCTTTTTAGGTGTCGAAATTCAGGTCCGGACCAGGCAGATTCCCTCTGCTCTCAGCTACACCGGGCTCCGTCTCCGCGGCTCTTCCCGCCGCCGTTATAATTCTCCTTTAAATGACCACTTTGCTCTAATCACGTTGCTCTAATCAATCACGTCGCTCTAATTTATCACGTCGCTCTAATTTATCACACCGCTCTAATTTATCACGTCGGGGTCACCATTTGTCGCAGTTGAGACGGACACGACAAACATCAGATTGTGTGAAAGCGACCAAAATGGCTGCAAAAGCCCCTTTATTGCTCAAACAAGCTTTTTTATAACCTTCTTCAAAGTAGGTGTTCATACAGGATTGGTTTACTTTAGTAACTAACAGTTCACGATTGGGTGATAGTTTCTCGCCTGAATCGTCAGGACAGTTCTTCTCATCTTAGTTCTCTAATCTTGTTTCCATGGCACTTCTCGGGACTTTCTGGCCTCTCATGGATACACTGGAATGTCTTCAAGGTTAAATTCTTCTTCAGTTAGACTAGAGGCAGACCCGCTGCCTCCCCCGACAGGCATCTGCGTCACATCACCTCAGCATCGTTGTGTGTACTGTCAGGCTGTGTCTCTTGGTCTGGCATTAACTCTACCCTGTGTGGTACTCTTGCATCCTTAGGTCATGTTTGTGAGCATGTAGACGTGTGTGTTTGAGGTGGAGCTGCTTTGTGTGTTTGTAGCCATTCTGGATGGGGTGGAATGGTCCCAGAAGGGGATGATGATTTGTCGGTGAGCGTGGCCTGTTCGGGTGGAGATTGTGTAGGTTGGTTTTGGGGATAGGCAGTAGTTATCGGTAAGCAGGCTCTAGAGTTCCTTCTTTTGTCTTTTGCAGGTACAATAGGGCCACCGGGAATCCAGAAGCAAATGCTTCCATGAAGTTTTCCAGAGTGTACAAAATGAAGCAAAGAAGGACCAGGAGCAGTGCACAGAGGGGAACATATTCCTCTTCTTCCAACTATGAGGGCCTGCGGTGTGGAATCATATGAAGTGGTTGTGATGGCTTGAGGTGCATGATGATGCAGTTGGGGTGATCTGCCACTCCGGGAGGTGATGGTTAGATAGAGTAGATACTGAATGAGTGTTAGTTTTGGAAGGCATCTATCCTTGTATGTGAGGATGTTTTTCATTTCAGGGTATATTGAATTTAGAGAAAGTTAATGTGTCTTTTAAAAATAAAGAAACTCTTGAGCAGGGGGATTTCTTTATCTCCCTGACCTGGTTTATTGTCGCTTAGTCCTGGCCGCTCTGTCAGGTGATGTTCATGGCCAGCGTTTGGGTGGAGGTTAGGCTCAGGCCGTGGCGTTTGCAGGCAGGGTGATTTTTAGAGGCCTTCAGGAACCACGTTCCAAGGAGTGCCACAGCAGTGGGTCAAGGAAGTGTTGTGGGGGTCAGGTGGCCGGGTGGGTTTCCTGAGAGCAGGGGGTGGTTAGTGGGGTAGCTGAATGAGTGGTGTGTTTAGTATGTGTCTGCCTGTGCATGAGTGTTTAATGTTTTTTTTTTTCTTGCAGGTGGAGTTGAATTTTTTGAGTAGTTAGGGGGAAAAAAAAAAACAAAACAAAAACAGCCGGGGAATTCTTTTTTTTTTTCCCCCAGCTGGGTTTTTTTCCCCGGTCCTGGCCACTCTGCGAGGCGACAATCATCGCCAATGTTTGGACACGGAGAGGTCTAGGGCCGGGGTTTTTGCAGGCAGGGCGATTTTGGAGGCCTCCGGGAACAGTGTTCCCGAGGAGCCATGCAGCCATGGGGTGAGGGACATGTCGTGGTGGTCCTGTACTGGGATGGCTTTGAGAGCAGGGGGTGGTTAGTGGGGTAGCTGAATGTGTGGTGTGTTTAAAACGTGTTTGCCTGTGCATGGCTGTTTAATGTAATGTAGGGGTTTTTCTGTTGTTGCAGGTGGAGTGTTTTGAGTAGTCAGAAAAAAACCAAAAAAACAACCCAGCTGGGGGATTTATTTTTCACCCTGGTCCTGGCCACTCTGCAAGGTGATGATTGTTACCAGTGTTTGGATGCGGAGCAGTCTAGGGATGGAGTTTTTGGCAGGCAGGGTGATTTTTGAGGTCCTTGGGAATGGTGTTCCTGGACTCACGTATGTCATAGTAGTCTCTAAACAGTTATGAATGTAGTTAGTATGCCCTACATACAGACATGATCCTAATGGGCATGTGTGAAATGACCATAAATGCTGAGAGGGGTAATAGTGGTAGGTAAAGCACTTGTAATGGTTTTGGGGTTTTTGAATTCCATAAGTTTTTGTGTAGTGTAGGTTCAATAAAGGTGTATTTGCTGTTGGTTCCAAGGTTTAATAAGGATGTAAAAGGTGGTTTGTAATGTGGATTTAGTGAAGGTGTACTTGCAGTGCTTGTAAGGTTTCCAAAGTAAATAAAAGCTTTGTGCAAGGTAGGCTCAATGAAGCTGTATTTGCTCTTGGTTCTAACTTTATTAAGTAAGTAAAAGCTGTTCTGTAATGCAGTTCTAACAAAGGTGTATTTGTTGGGGTTGGCTCTTGTGTGGTTTCTCTGGATGTGTAAGTTTGTCTCTCTGTGTTTGCCGTTTGTCTCTCTCGCCATGTGTCTGACTTTGTCTCTCTGATTTTGTCTCTCTGTGTCTCTCTCGGACTTGGACTTTGTGTCTGTATTTCTCTCTTTGTCTCTTTTAGTTAATTGGTAATTAGCAGTACTAGAACATGGCTGTTGCCAGGGAGTAATCATTAAAAAAAAAATTTAAACTACATTACTCCCTGGTAATTTGGCCATGTTCTACTGCTGCACCACACTTACTATTTTTATTCTTTTACTGTATAATATTAATACTACACCACACACCTGACACCAATGAATAAACCCCTACCCCCCCATAACACCCACCACCACACAACAACATAACATCCTCCACCTACACTCACTCCATCGCAACCTATACCAATAACAACAAGTAGGTGTGGCTATGGTTAGTAGGTGGGGCTGGGGGTAGGGTTAGGATTACTGGGGTTAGGGCCAGGGGTGGGACTAGGGTTACTAGGCAGAGCTGGAGATGGGGCTACAGTCACTAGGTGGGGCTGGGGGCTGGGTCAAGGGTTACTAGGTGGGGCTGGGGGCTGGGTGAAGGGTTACTAGGTGGGGCTGGGGGTGGGGTTAGGGTTACTAGGCAGGGCGAGGGGTGTGGTTACGGTTAGAGGGTGGACTCAGCGGCAGGATTAGGGGTTGGGATTAGGGGTTACGAGTTGGGGGTAGGGCAGTTAGGGTTAGGGCAATAAGGGTTAGGCATTATGGTGATTAGGGTTGGGGTTAGGGGTTTGAGTTAGGGTTAGGGTTAGTGTGTCGGATGAGGGCTAGGGTGTCAGGTTAGGGGTTAGGGTGAGGGTTAGGGTTGGGGTTAGATTTACATGTTAGGGTTAGGGGAGGGTTAGGGTTAGGATTAGGGTTAGGGGAGGGTTAGGGTTAGGATTAGGGTTAGGGTAGGGGAAGGGGTTAGGGTTAGTGGTTAAGATTAGGGTGAGGGTTAGGGGTTATGGTTAGGGTTAGGTTTTAATGTTGGGGGTTAAGGGTTGGGGTTAGGGTTAAGGTTATGGGTTTGGGTTAGTGTTTAGGGGTAGGGCTTAAGTGTTAGGGGTTGGGGGTTGGGTTAGGATTGAGGGTGAGGGTGAATTAGGGGTAGGTTTAGGGGTTAGGGTTGGGTTAGGTTTCAGATTAGGGTTAGATTTACATGTTAGGGTTAGGGTCAAGGGAAGGTTAGGGATTAGGATTAGGGTTAGGGTAGGGGAAGGAGTTAGGGTTAGGGATTAGGGTGAGAGTTAAGGTTAGGGGTAGGGTTTAGGTGTTGGGGCTTTGGGTTTAGAGTTTAGGGTTAGGTCTTGGGGTTAGGGTTAGGAGTTAGGGGACAGTGTTATGGACGGGGTTAGGGGTTAGGTCTAGGTGTTGGAGGTTAGGGATAGGGTTAGGGGTTAGAGGTTAGGGTTAGGGGTTAGGGTTAGGTTTTAGGGGTTAAGGGTTGGTGTTAGGGGTTGGGTTAGGGGTTAAGGGTTGGTGTTAGGGTTAGGGCTGGGGGTTAAGGGTTAGGGATTAGAGTTAGGGGTTAGGGTTTGGGCTTAGAGGTTAGGTTTAGGGGTTAGGGTTATGCATTAGGGTTAGGGTTATTGTTAGGGGTTAGGTATTGGGATTAGGGGTTGGGGATAGGGGTTAGGGCTGGGGGTAAGGGATTAGGTTTAGGGGGTAGGGTTAGGAGTTAGTGTTAGGGGTTAGGGTTTAGGGGTATGCATTAGGGGTTAGGGGTAGCGGGTTAGGGGTAGGAGTTGTTAGGGTTTTGGGTTTAGAGTTTAGGATTAGGGTTTAAGGGGAGGGGTTAGGGTTTAGGGTTAGCGATTAGGGGTTTGGGGTTAGGGTAAGGGGTTAAGAGTCAGTGTTAGGGTTAGGGGTTAGAGGTTAGGGTAAGGTTGTAGGGCTTGGGGGTTAGGGTTAGCGGTTGGGGGTTGGGGTTAGGGCTTGGGCTTAGGGTTAGTGATTAGCGGTTGGGTTTAGGGTTAGTGATTAGGGGTTGGGTTCAGGGGTTAGTGTTAGGCTTTAGGGGTTGGGATTGGGGGTTAGGCGTTGGGGTTAGTGATTAGGGGTAGGGCTTAGGGGTTGGGGTTAGTGATTGGGGGTAGGGCTTAGGGGTTGGGGGTAGGGTTTGGGGGCTGGGGTTAGGGTTAGTGATTAGGGGTAGGTCTTAGGGGTTGGCATTAGGATTTAGGGGTTGGGGTTAGGGTTAGTGATTAGAGGTTGGGGTTAGGGTTAGTGATTAGGGGTAGGGCTTAGGGGTTGGGGTTAGTGATTAGGGGTAGGGCTTAGGGGTGGGGGGTAGGGTTAGTGATTAGGGGTTGGGGTTAGGGTTAGTGATTAGGGGTAGGGCTTAGGGGTTTGGGTTGGGGTTAGGGGTAGGGCTTGGGGGTTGGGGTTAAGGTTTGGGGTTAGGGTTGGGGCTTAGGGGTTGGGGTTAGGGTTGGGACGTTGGGGTTTAGGGGTTGGGGGTTGGGATTAGGGTTAGTGATTAGGGGTTGGGGTTAGGGTTAGTGATTAGGGGTTAGGGCTTAGGGGTTGGGTTAGTTGTTGGTGTTAGGGATTGGGGTTAGGATTATGGGTTATGGTTAGGGGTTAGGGTTATGAGTTAGTGTTTAGTGGTTAGGAGTTAGGTGTTAGGGTTAAGGATTAGTGGTTAGGTCTTTGGGTTAGGGTTAGGGTTTAGTGTTGGGGTTAGGGTTTAGTGTTGGGGTTAGGGTTTAGTGTTGGGGTTAGGGTTTAGTGTTAGGGCTTGGGGTTAGTGGTTAGGGTTAGGCATTATGGTTAAGGGTTAGTGTTATGGTTAGTGTTAGGGGGTAGGATTTGAGTTAGGGGTAAGGGTTAGGGGTTACTGTTGCAGGTTATGGGTTAGGTTTAGGGGTTAGGGGTTGGAGTTAGGGGTTATGGTTAGTGGTTATTGGTTAGGGCTTAAGTGTTAGGGCTTTGGGTTTAGAGTTTAGGGTTAGGTCTTAGGTTTACGACCTGGGGTTAGGGTTAGGGATTTGGGGTTAGGCGTAAGGATTAGGTCTTAGGTTTAGGGCTTAGGGGTCAGAGTTAGCGGTTAGGGTTAGGCGTTAGAGGTTAATGTTAGGGGTTAGGGTTTAGTGGTTAGGGTTATGGTTTAGGGTTAGGATTTACTGTTATGGTTTAAGGGTTAGGGGTTAGGGTTTGGGGTTAACGGTTAGGTTTAGGACTTGGGGTTAGGGTTTAGGGTTAGGGCTTAGGGCTAGGGCTTAGGAGTGAGGCGTTAGGGCTAGGGTTTAGGAGTGAGGGGTTAGGGGGTTAGGGTTTGGGATTAGGGCTTGGTCATATGGTTAGGGACTAGACTTAGGTTTAGGGCTTAGTGTTAGGGTTTAGAGGTTAGGGGTTAGGGCTTGGGGTTTAGTGGTTAGGGCTTGGGGGTTGGGCGTTAGGGTTTGGGGTTAGGGCTAGTTCTTATGGTTAGGACTTGTGGTTAGGGACTAGATTTAGGGTTAGGGCTTGTGGTTAGGGACTAGATTGAGGGTTAGGGCTTAGTTTTAGGGGTTAAGGATTAGGGTTATTGTTATGGGTTAGCGCTTAGGGTTAGGGTTTAGGTTTAAGGGTTAGGTTTAGGGGTTAGGGTTAGGGGTTAGGGTTATGGTTAGTGGTTAGCTTTAGGGATATGGTTAGGGATAGGTGTTAGGTTTAGGGGTTTGAGTTATAGGTTAGTGTTAGATTTAGGGTTAGGGCTTGGGGTAAAGTGTTAGGTTTCGGGGGTAGGGTTAGGGGTTAGTGTTAGAGGTTAGAAGTTAGGGTTATGGGTTAGTGTTTAGGGGTTAGGAGTTAGGATTTAGGGTTAGGTTTAGGGCTTAGGGTTAGGGGTTATGGGTAGGGGTTAGTGGTTAGGGTTTGGGATTAAGGGTTAGGGTTTAGGGTTTGGGGTTAGGGATTAGGGTTAGGGGTTATGGTTAGGGTTAGTGTAGGGGTTAGAGTTCGGGGTTAGGGGTAGGTGTTAAGGTTTAGGGGATAGTGTTAGGGTTTAGGGCTTAGGGTTAGTGCTTAGGTTTAGGGGTTAGGCTTAGGGCTTGTGTTATGGGTTAGCTTTAGGGTTAGGGTTTGGCACTAAATGTTAGGGTTTAGGTTTAGGATTCAGGGTTATGGATTAAGGTTCGGGGTAAGGGTTAGTGGTTAGGGATTAGGGTTAGGTGTTAGGGGTTAGAGTTAGGAGTTAGGCTTATGGGTTAGTGTCCCAATCCAATATCGGGGCGGGTTCTTAAACGATCCCAAGAGCGAGATTAAGACACAAACGAGGTCAAATGCTGTATAACCTTGTGAGCTTTATTTCCCGTAACAATTAGTAATAGCGATAGGACAGAGAGAAAAGGAAAGAGAAAGTCAGAATCCCTAAGCCAGAAAACGGTAGAGATGCAGCTAATTACCGCCACCACCAGGGATCCAACGATGTTGCGTAGACTCGGCCTCGGTGCAGGTGGTGGTGCTCCAAGCTCCGCCGAGGTCCCAGCTCCAGGTAACAGGTGTCGAAGCAGGTTGCAAAGACGGTGGCACCAAGAGAGGCATACGCAGTCCTTTAGTCCCCACGATTTCCCCGAAGAGTCCGCCCATTTCCACGGAGCTCATTGTAATATGTGCCGCCCCGTAGTCCTCCATATGCGCATGCCCAGGTGTTCTGGCGGGGGGGGTCGACCTGCAGTGCCTTCAGCCTTTGCACGTCTTCCTCGTCCCGCACCCAGCTCGCGCGCAGGTACAGCTTGGCAGGCACTGCCAAGGCTGTCATTGTTCTCACTTTGAGCTGATGTTGTGGTTTTTTCAGGGACTCTGTAGCGTACTCCTTCAGAACAACAGGATGCTGGGGGTGGGAAGTGGTGGTCGCGGAGCAGCAATGTTGAGACAAACAATGTCTGACACAGTTCCTTACACCACCCCATGGCTCAACATTGCTGTCTTCGTGGTGGTGATAAAGATAACAGTACAGAGAGAGAGAGAGAAAGACCAGAAAAGCGCAAAATACAATAACAAACGAGATTTCCAGCAAATTTTCTTTCCATAAACATGTCTTTAACAATATCTTTAACAGGTATAAGCATTTTTTAACTAACAAACATATCATCAATAACAAATATAAACATTTTTAACTGACAAACACATAACCAATAACATCTTTTAACAGATATATCATGCTTACAACTAACCAATTTTATAAAGCCAAAGCATCTTATGAACTAATTTTAAGGCTCCGATGAATTGACAGAAGAACGTAATGGCAGTTTACATGATTGACATTTACAGGGACAAAAAAGGAGAATTAGCATAACAATTAGGATAGTGATTAAGAAAGCAAAGACTACAACATGAATTAAAATCAAATCTGACACATCTTCCATCTTTGCCCGTGGTTTTAACCAAAATACCACAAAATGTTTGAGTCTCTGGCCGTCCACGCCGTCCGCTACAGTTGGGATCAGCATGCGCAGCAGGAAAAAAAAATCCCTTTCCTCGCCCCCTTTTCCTAATGCGCATGCGTCATTAGGGTCTAGAAACTTCTTTTCCAAACTTAAAGGTAAATAAACAACACTATCCATAACAACATTAACAACATTCTAAATAAACATATAAAAAGATAACAGTAACACTATTGACTAACAGGTTTTTAACTAAACAAAGTTAAAGCTGTGTCTCAGCCAGGGCCGAGAAATGTGCTCTCGGTTCTATCTCAACCCGGACTGAGGAATGCGATCTTGGTTCCATTTCAAACTGGACCGAGGAATGAGCTCTCGGCTCTGTCTCAAACCGGACCGAGGAATGTGCCCTTGGTCCCGTCTTAGGGCGGACCGAGGAATGTGCTCTCGGTCCTTGGCGGGGAGGGGAAGGAGGTGGTTGTTTACATGAAACAGCACAACTACAAGACAGTTTACATGGACACTTACCGGACGAAAACATACAAAACGCAAGAGTAAATACAGCAATAGCCAACAAAGTAAGAGCCAGAAAATCAAGTATTAAAAGGGCATACATTCTGATTATTATCACAAACTGCAATGCCGGAAAATAGATGGTGGTCGGACTTGCCTGAGCCGGGGATCTGCCAAAATGGACGCCCCCAGCCCAGAACGCATGTGCGGTTTAGGCCTAAAAATGTCTATCCTAAGCTTAAAATTTAAATGATTGATACAGCTACAGGCTTTGGTTGGCGAACGATACAAATCTGCTTTACACCATCAGGTGCGACAGTAGATATAAATTGCATGTTAGAAACAACACGTTGGATTAACTGAATAAAGCAAGGAATAATACACGGCAAGAACATCAAGGCGGCAAATGCACATATGAGATAAAATAGAAGCTGCTTTACCCATGGTGCTCCGGGTAGCCAAGACCATAGATCACCACTCCAGCCATTCCATGTTTGAACGGGGACATGAGCTAGTTTCCTAATGTCTGTGGTTAGCTGAAGGACTGCTTCACCTACATCGGCTATTTCCAGACAACAATTAGAAACATTAAGTTTTCCACATACTCCTCCCTCTTCAGCTAATAGGTAGTCTAAAACCATACGATGTTGAAGGATTGCAGTGCGCATCTGTTGAGATTGTTGAGTTAAAAGGTCTATAGCATTAGCAGTTTTATTAGTAATAATTTCTAGAATTGCTTGTAGTCGAATTATACCGTTCAAATTATAAATTGGTTCTCTTGCCCCTGATATCGGTTCATTGGGATTCCAAGTGGCAGGCCCATAATGCTCAATAATTCTTTCAGGGGGCCACTCATTTTCCCCCCACTTTTGAGTTCCACCTATTTTAAACTCAACAGATCGCTTGTTGTGGACAATCCTTTTGTTCCCTAACTTATCATACAATTTTATTCCCAACTGAGGTAGTGGGTTGTTATACCACCCCGTGGCTGGAGTGGTGGCCTACAATAGGGGTCATAATAATCAAAGCCTGGGGATAAAGCCCATTCACAAACACTCTCCCCGACTCATACTCCTCTCCCTTTTGTCCAGTTAGGGCAGCAAATACCTTTTCCAGGAAAGTGGAGTTGCCAGGGATCAGCATCCTCAGTCCAGTATGGACTGTATTGAAATTGCTGACCCACCATTCACGGTTAGCACTTAGAGAGCCAGAGCTTCCTCCGGAACCAAGGGAGAGGAGAACGGTCGCCCAAAGCAGTTTTGATGATGGTACACAACACATCCTACAAATATTAATAAGGCAATAGACATCAATACTATACAAAAAGTCAAAATCCACATAAGGATCCCCCGTCGTGACTCAGTATATCATTCTTCGGGGGAGGTTTTACCTGCAAGAGAAAAGAAAAGAAAAATCTTCTCGGTTCGTTTTGAGAACCGGAAGTGAGTTATAATCAGAAAGATGGAATAATCCACCTTGTATTAATTTTGTGCTCCTTTCTATAAGCATCTTTGGCCTTCCAGGTGTACTTATTAAGGGGTGTGTCCAACACCAGTGGCACTGTGCCCACTGTAGGAAGTGCGACCAAGATAGGTTGTCCTGGAAAATGAGATGGATTGCTGGGGGTGGAGGTGTAACACCTGCGAGCTGTCCTCCAGGCCGGGCAGGAGGCAACTGACCTCGCCATCCTCTTTAGGGACCTGGAGACCTTGTGCAGTGACACCTGCCAGTTCTGCACAAGTTGTTCTAATTTTTGGGTTGTGAGTCCATCCATCAAGTCACGGGGAACACCTTTCTGAAGCCCTAGTTGCCACAGTCCCTGTCGAGTTAGGGGCCTCTCTCTCCCAAAATTCTGAAATCGAGGTGATCCCAAGCCTTGGCCCTTCCTCATGGATGACTGTCACCCACTAATTTGCTCTGCAGCCCGTATGACCCTGGTTTCAGTTCTTTGGGACGATCCACCAACGGGGCCATATTTTCTCCCAAAATTAATCAATTCCTGGGCTACCTCTCCCCATGTCCATACTTTCCTCCCTGGCTGTCGGTGGTCAGGAGTCACTATCCCCTCAAGACTGGCCATCATTCTTTCTACATTAGAACTATTTTGAATTTTTCCTTGTAACTGAATGCCAATGGGTTTCAGGGAGTCAGGAAGTCCTCGTATCAGGGGAGTCATCCTCTCTGGGTCCACAGGCATCATCATCGGGGAGCCTTGGTTAGGCTTGAGCTCCCGATCATACATCATCTGCAGACAGGCGGCCTTCTGCACACTTTCCACTAACTGATCCACCGTTCCTGTTATGGCAAGGGGATCCCCCCTCTCCAAGGGGTTCAGCCCTCCAGCCCAGTACGCAACTCTCTGAGTCAATGACCATGGGGCTCGGCGGTCGCCGGTCCTTAAAAACACACCCGGACCCCAATATCCTTCTGCTTCTTTCTCTGACAACAATATTCTATCCCCTCCTGACAAAGACACTCTCCACACATACTCTGTCTCTGATTCCTTTGCAGTCCTTGCAAAATCTTTTTTCAACTTTGCCAATTCGGTTGATGTAAATGGGACTTCTTTGGTGATAACCTGAGGACGGTTATCTCTATCGTCCTCGTACACATACTCTGTTTTAACCAGCGGATACATATGGGGGGGGGCTTTTTACAGTTTCTTTTGCCTTTTGCAAATCCCCTTGGGGACAAATTTGCCGTATCCCCTTCTCCAGAAGTTTCACCTCTGCCTTCGCCAGTGTATCCGTCTTCCTCAAAAGTTGCTCCCTCAATTCATCCTTTAATATTATATTTTGTTTCCTCTCCTTCTCTAGAAATTCTTTGGTTTCTTTCAATTGTTCCTGCAGGGTCTGTATGACCCTCTGCAGGGAGTCTATTACCATATCAGTTTGATACGACTTCTGCTTTTTCTCTTCCACCGCAGCTGCCAGACTGGCACCCAGGACTGCACATATAAAACCTTTGCCCTTGCCAGACCTGACTTTTGCATCTTTCTGTAGGGCAACAATCCTATCAGTAACAGCCTGTAAGTTGTACCAATTCCCTCGGGCCCAATCCATTCCAGGCACCGAAGGTCTTGATTTATGTTTCTCTAACAATTTAAACAAAGTTTCCTTCCCTGTTTTGGGTACTTCCTCTTTTGAGGGGTTTTCTAAAGCAGTACTCATTTTTCTTCAAAGCAAGACAACAACTCCTCAGTTACAGAATATTACACAATGTCAAATTTCCCCTGTTCACTCTCAGGAGGCCAAATCTGAATTTAACACAAAAGCAATGCAAAGGGGATTATCGTCCTGAGAGGGCCACACCTGGGTATGCAAGTACCCCCTGTTCAGTCTCAGGAGGTCACAACTTACTGTAACACAAAGGGAGTTATTTCATCCTGAGAAGTTTGCATCTAACACAGCAAGATAGTACAGCACTCTCGTCTCAAGGGATCCTGTCTGTGACGCCAATTTAAAATGTCCCGATCCAATATCGGGGCGGGTTCTTAAACGATCCCAAGAGCGAGATTAAGACACAAACGAGGTCAAATGCTGTATAACCTTGTGAGCTTTATTTCCCGTAACAATTAGTAATAGCGATAGGACAGAGAGAAAAGGAAAGAGAAAGTCAGAATCCCTAAGCCAGAAAACGGTAGAGATGCAGCTAATTACCGCCACCACCAGGGATCCAACGATGTTGCGTAGACTCGGCCTCGGTGCAGGTGGTGGTGCTCCAAGCTCCGCCGAGGTCCCAGCTCCAGGTAACAGGTGTCGAAGCAGGTTGCAAAGACGGTGGCACCAAGAGAGGCGTACGCAGTCCTTTAGTCCCCACGATTTCCCCGAAGAGTCCGCCCATTTCCACGGAGCTCATTGTAATATGTGCCGCCCCGTGGTCCTCCATACGCGCATGCCCAGGTGTTCTGGCGGGGGGGGTCGACCTGCAGTGCCTTCAGCCTTTGCACGTCTTCCTCGTCCCGCACCCAGCTCGCGTGCAGGTACAGCTTGGCAGGCACTGCCAAGGCTGTCATTGTTCTCACTTTGAGCGGATGTCGTGGTTTTTTCGGGGACTCTGTAGCGTACTCCTTCAGAACAACAGGATGCTGGGGGTGGGAAGTGGTGGTCGCGGAGCAGCAATGTTGAGACAAACAATGTCTAACACAGTTCCTTACAGTTAGGGTAAGGGGTTAGGGTTAGGGGTTTAGGTTAGTGGCTATGGTTAGGGGTTAGGGTTAGCTGTTGGTGTTAGGGATTAGGGTTAGGGGTTTAGGTTAGTGGCCATGGTTAGGGGTTAGGGTTAGCTGTTGGTGTTAGGGATTGGGGTTAGGGGTTGTGGGTTATGGTTAGGGCTTAGGGTTAGGGTTATGGGTTAGTGTAAGTGGTTAGAGTTTAGAATTTAGGGTTAGGGTTAGGTTTAGTGTTGGGGTTAGGGGTTATGGGTTAGGCTTAGGGGTTAGGGTTAGGGGTTATGGTTAGGTTTTAGTGTTAGGGCTTGGGGTTAGTGGTTAGGGTTAGGCGTTAGGGTTAGGGGCTAGTGTTATGGCTAATGTTAGGTGTTAGGACTTGTGTTAGGGGTTAGGCTTAGGTGTTAGTGTTGCATGTTATGGGTTGGGGGTAGGGTTAGGGGTTAGTGTTGTGGGTTAGGGTTATGTGTTGGGGCTTAAGGGTTGGGACTTAGGGTTACGGGTTAGGGTCATGATTAGGGATTGGGGGTAGGGGTTAGTGTTAGGGGCTGATTTAGGGCTTAGGGGTTATGTTTAGGGTTAGGGTTAGGGGTTAGGGTTAGGTTGAGAGGTTAGGTCTTGGGTTATGTGTTATGCTTGGATTTTAGGGTTAAGTGTTAGGGGTTAGGGTTAGGTTTAGGGGTTAGGGTTAAGGTTAGTAGTTAGGTGTATGTGTTAGGGGTTAGGGTTAGTAGTTAGGACATGGGGTTACGGGTTAGGGATAGGGGTTGGGGTTAGGATTTATGTGTTAAAGTTAGGGGTTAGGGTTAGGGGGTTGGGGTTAGGGGTTTGGGTTAAGGATTAGGGTTAGGGCTTAGGGATAGGGCTTGTGTTAGGGTTTAAGGTTAGGGCTTGGCGTTATGTCCTGAACCTAGAGACAGGTCTTAGGGGGTAGTGGTTAGGGGTGAGGTCTTATGGTTAGGTTTATGATTAGACCTTAGGGTTAGGGGTAGGGTTAGGGATTAGGGGGTTGGGTTTTAGGGTTAGGGCTTAGGGTTAAGGGTTCGGGATAGGGGTTTGGGTTGGGGTTATGGTTAGGGTTTATGGGGTATCGCTTAGGGTTAGGGCTTAGAGGTTAGGGTTAGGGGCTAGGTCTTAGGGTTAGGGGTTTGGGTTAGTGATCGGTTATCGCTTAGGGTTAGGGGTTATCTCTTTTGGTTAGGGTTTAGGGTTAGGGTTAGGACGTAGTGTTAGGGTTATTGTTAGGGCTTGGGGTTAGAGTTAGGCTTTAGGGGTTAGGGTTAGGGGGTTAGGGGTTAGGGGTTGTAAGGAACTGTATTAGACATTGTTTGTCTCTACATTGCTGCTCCGAGACCACCACTTCCCGCCTTGACATCCTGTTGTTCTAGAGGAGTACGCTACGAAGGAGACACAGAGCCCCGACAAAAAACCACGACATCCGCCCGAAGCGAGAACAACAGCAGCCTCGGCCGTGCCTGCCGTGCTGTAACAAGCTAGGTGCGAGACAAGGAGGACTTGACACCCCCCTCCCCAGCACGACCACCATGGACACCTGGGCAAGACCACGGGGTGGCACCTGTTACAATGAGTTCTGTGGAAACGGGTGGACCTTTCGTGGAAACAGCGAGAACTGGGGCTATAAAAGGGTCGCGTACTCCTCTCCAGGGTACCCTGGTCTTCGGCACCTGTTACTTGGACCTGAGACCCCGGCGGCGATTGAAGCTCCTCCACCTACATCACGGCTGAGCCGACGGAACATCGCTGGATCCCTGGTGGTGGCGGTAACTAGTTGCACCTCTACCGTTTTTCTGGCTTAGGGATTCTGACTTTCTCTTTCCTTTCCCCTCTGTCCTATCGCTGTTATCAGTTGTTACAGAAAATAAAGTTCACAAGATTGTACAGCATCTGACCTCGTTTGTGTCTTAGTCTCGCTCTTGGGATCGTTTAAGAACCCACCCCGATATTGGATCGGGACATTTTAAATTGGCGTCACGGACAGGATCCCTTGAGGCGAGAGTGTTGTACTTTCTTACTGTGTTGGATTTAAGCGTCTCAGGACGACTTTACCCACTTTGTGTTACAATAAGTTGTGACCTCTTGAGGCTGAATAGGGGAAATTGTGGACAGAGAGGCTGTATTTGGATTAGGATTAGGTGAGACCTCCTGAGACTGGACAGGGGAAGTCTCTATGTCAAAGTGTGACCCTCTCAGGACGCATATCCCCTTTTTAGTTGGAAAGAGAAAATTGATGGGAGCCTTGCCGGCAGTCGATGTTTGTGATGAGGTGCTCTTGCGGGGCGAAGGAATAGATAAGTTATATGATCTTTTGGAGGCGCACCGGTCTCGTCCCTCGGTCCAGGGACTTGATTGGGCGAGAAAACATTGGTTCCAGGTGCAGAGTCTGGTGGATAGAATCAGGGTGTTACAAAAGGAAGCTAAAGTTAAGAAGGGAAAAGGAAAATCTATAATTTGTGCAGTACTAGGAGCGAGTCTAGTAGCTGCGATGGAAGAGAAAAAAGAGAAGTCTCGCCAAGATGACATTGTCATAGACTCCCTGCAGTCGGCCATACAAAGCCTGCAGAATCAATTGAGAGAAGCCAAAGAAGTAATAGAGGAGCAAAAGGAGCAAATCATGATACTGAAAAGTGAGTTGAGGGAACAACTTTTGGCAGAGACAGACACACTGGCGGAGGCACAAGTGAAGCTTTTAGAGAAAGGAATACGTCAAATTTACCCACAAGGGGATCTGCAGAAGGCAAAGGAAACCGTAGAAAGTCTTCCCCATATGTATCCTTTGGTCAAAACAGAATATATATATGAGGACGATAGTGATAATCGTCCTCAAGTAATTACCAGAGAAGTCCCATTTACATCAACCGAATTGGCAAAGTTGAAAAAAGATTTTGCAAGGACTGCAAAGGAATCAGAGACGGAATATGTGTGGAGAGTGTCTTTGTCAGGAGGGGATGGAATCTTATTGTCAGAGAAGGAAGCAGAAGGATATTGGGGTCCGGGTGTGTTTTTAACTACCGGTGACCACCGAGCCCCATGGTCATTAACTCAGAGAGTCGCGTATTGGGCTGGAGGGCTGAACCCTTGGAGAGGGGGGATCCCCTTGCCATAACAGGTACAGTGGATCAGCTAGTAGAAAGTGTGCAGAAGGCAGCCTGTCTGCAGATGATGTATGATCAGGAGCTCAAGCCTAAGCAGGGCTCCCCGATGATGATGCCTGTGGACCCAGAGAGGATGACTCCCCTGATACAAGGACTTCCTGACTCCCTAAAACCCATTGGCATTCAGTTACAAGGAAAAATTCAAAATAGTTCCAATGTAGAGAGAATGACGGCCAGTCTTGAGGGGATAGTGACTCCTGACCACCGACAGCCAGGGAGGAAAGTATGGACATGGGGAGAGGTGGCCCAAGAACTAATTAATTTTGGGAGAAAGTATGGCCTCGTCAGCGGGTCGTCGCAAAGGATAGAAACCAGGATTTTACGGGCTGCAGAGAAAATTATCGGTCGACAATCATCTATGAAGAAGGGCCAAGGCCTGGGATCACCCCGATTTCAGAACTCTGGGAGAGAGAGACCCCTAACTCGACAGGGACTGTGGCAACTAGGGCTTCAGAAAGGTGTTCCCCGTGACTTGATGGATGGGCTTACCACGAAAAAATTAGAGCAACTTGTGTACAACTGGTCAGGACAAAAGGTCCCTTCCAGACCAACCCCAAGTGCCCCACCAATAGTGAGCGATCCACCCCTGATAGACCTTGGGGAGGAACCGACTGGAGAAAAGAAGGTGGCGGGAAACTAGACCCTCCGCCCCCTCAAGGTGAGGGGGGAGGCGGAGGATGGATGTTTATTAGACAACTCACCTGCAACCCGAAAGGGGACTTACTCATAACTGTTGCTGTAGGACCAAGGAAAAGACTAGTAACCTTTTTGATTGATACTGGGGCACAAATTACCGCGCTAACGCGGACCGAAGCAGAACAATGTGGAATTCCGATTCCCTCGAAAAATTTAATTGTCCTAAATGCCCTGGGAAAAACACAGTCAGTACCTATGACTCCGGTGACGCTGTGGTTACCAGGAGAAGAAAGCCCTGTCAACACCATGGTAGCCATAGGAGCTTTCCAGATGAATCTTCTAGGTATAGATGTTTTGAAAGGTAGGCAGTGGCGAGACACCCAGGGAAACTCATGGTCATTTGGTGTCTCCCAGATCAGGCAGTTGGCCGGAATACCAGACACAGAAGTGCGTTTATTGCAAGCGGCACCTACCCTGCCACCCTCCAAATTGACAAATGTGAAACCCTACCCACTACCTCTAGGAGCAAGGGAGGGAATCACACCAGTTCTGGAGGATTTGAAAAAGCAAGGTATTGTGGTCCCCACTCACTCTCCCTTCAATTCACCAGCATGGCCGGTCCAAAAGCCAAACGGCAGATGGAGATTGACAATAGATTACAGGAGACTGAATGCCAATACAGGTCCACTCACATCTGCTGTACCAAACATTGCTGAATTGATAGCAACCATTCAGGAACAATCCCACCCTGTCATGGCAACAATTGATGTTAAAGATATGTTTTTTATGGTCCCCTTACAACCTGAGGACCAGGAGCGCTTTGCCTTTACCTGGGAGGGACAACAATATACTTTTACGCGACTCCCTCAAGGATACAAGCACTCCCCCACGCTGGCTCACCATGCTCTAGCGCAAGAGTTAGAAACAATTCCCAGAAAAGCAGAGGTAAAGATTTATCAGTACATAGATGATGTACTCATAGGAGGGAGTCAAGTAGAAGAAGTTGAAGAAACTCAAAAGGATATTATTGCCCATTTAGAAAACATAGGATTGACAATCCCACCTGAGAAAATACAGACCCCCTCCAGTGAGGTAAAATTTTTAGGAATCTGGTGGAAGGGAGGCATGACGTGCATCCCACCGGAGACTCTCTCCTCTCTCGATCAGATCAAGATACCAGAGTCAAAGAAAGACTTACAGCATGCACTGGGGTCGCTTGTGTTTTGGAGGAAACACATACCTGATTTTTCAATTATTGCCAGGCCCTTGTATGATTTACTGAGAAAAAGAGCCCAGTGGGAGTGGACTCAGGTCCACGATGAGGCTTTACAGTTGTTGGTGTTTGAAGCGACTGCCTACCAGGCCCTGGGTCCAATTCACCCAACAGACCCGGTCCAGATTGAATGGGGGTTCGCCAAGACCGGATTGTCCATCCATTTGTGGCAAAAGGGTCCAGAAGGTCCATTTAGGCCCATTGGGTTTTATTCTCGTAGCTTTAAAGATGCTGAGAAAAGATATACAACTTGGGAAAAAGGTTTATTTGTGGTTAGCCTAGCTCTGAGAGAAGCCGAACGTACCATTCGGCAACAACCTTTAGTTCTCAGAGGCCCATTTAAAGTGATCAAAGCTGTTTTGGCAGGAACTCCACCCCCTGACGGGGTGGCTCAGAGAGCCTCTGTGCGAAAATGGTATGCACAAATAGAGCACTACTGTGAAATCTTTTCTGTAACCGAAGGAGCCCCGAAAGTGCTAAATATACAAGATGAGGTAAACCCAGATAAGGAAAAATCCGAGCTTTTGTCAGTAATACAAGTAGCTCCTCCATTTTCTGGACAATTGCAAAACGTCTGGTTTACAGATGCCTCATCAAAACGGGAGGGGAAGATTTGGAAATACCGAGCTGTGGCACTTCAGGTAGACACCAAGGAACAGATCATTACTGAAGGAGAAGGTAGCGCACAAGTAGGAGAACTAATTGCTGTGTGGAGCGTTTTCCAACATGAGGCTCAATCCGCTTCTTCTGTCTATATCTATACTGACTCTTATGCTGTATTCAAAGGTTGCACTGAATGGCTTCCTTTCTGGGAACAAAATGGATGGGAGGTCAACAGAATACCTGTGTGGCAAAAGGAAAAATGGCAGGATATCCTTACCATTGCCAGACAAGGGAAATTTGCAGTAGCATGGGTAGCATCCCACCAGCAGGATAACACCCCAGTAAGCCGCTGGAATGCTGAGGCGGATGAGCTAGCCCGACTGGCTCCCCTACAAAGCTCCCAAATAGCAGAGGATTGGGAAAGTCTGTTGGAATGGCTACATGTAAAGCGGAAACATTCAGGAATTAAGGACCTCTATTGTGAGGCACAAGCCCGAGGGTGGCCAGTGACCCGGGAAGAATGTAAAACTTGTATATCTTCCTGTGAGCAATGCCGTGTCCGGTTGGACAGACATCCCCTGGAGAGTGACCCTCTGCACTTAAGAGAGGGAAAAGGCCTATGGGAGGCCTGGCAGATTGATTACATCGGTCCCTTTCGAAAATCAGAAGGAAAGCATTATATACCGGTAGGTGTAGAGATAGTATCCGGACTAGTGCAAGCTAAAGCATGTGCCAAAGCAACAGGAGAAAATACAATAAAAGCACTGAAAGAATGGTTTGGAATCTTCCCCAAGCCACACTCAATCCAATCGGATAATGGCTCACATTTTACAGCCAAAGTGGTCCAAGAGTGGGCAGCCCAGGAGGCAATTTCGTGGGTGTTTCATACTCCTTACTATCCACAAGCAAACGGAATTGTGGAAAGAACAAATGGTCTACTAAAACGCTTCCTCAAACCGCATAAGCCAGGATGGGCTGAGCGCGTGTGGGACGCAGTGACCAGCGTCAACAGTCGCTGGGGAGTAAATGGATGCCCGAAGATCACGGCATTCTGTCCAAAACCTCCAACAATTATACCAGCCCCTCATGGTCCTGATCACCCTAGCAACCCATCCCACTTTCCAAGACAACCTGTCCTAGTCGAACTCCCTACAGTGGGCAAAGTGCCACTGGTGTTGGACGCGCCCCTTAACAAATATACCTGGAAGGCAAAAGATGCCTGTGGGAAAATCCATAAGATTCACACGAGATGGATTGTCCCCTCCTTCTAACCCGAGAAGCGAATTTGTTTTTGTTTCACTTTCAGGAGGAAGCAAGCGACACAGACGCAGCTACAGAGGGAGTGAAGCAGGCGCAGACTTTGGTGTAATCTGATTATGATGTGTATGTTGATTTTTGTTGCGTTATATTGGGGACTTACCTATGAAGCTGAAGGGAAGCCAATTCCCCCACCTTTACCCAACCCACATGACCCCCTTGAGGATAATGAATTTGTTTCGTTAGCAAAGACTGTAAGTCAAACCTTTAATCTAAGCCACTGTTGGGTTTGTGGAGGACCCCTAGGATTATCAAGCTGGCCGTGGGTTTCTATACCGCTCTCCCCATGTCAGATTGTAAGTAACTATAGCGACATTGCAAATACCACCTGGGATGATAGTGGAACTTGGCCAGTCCAATTCCCAAATAAGGGCAAATTTTGTTTAAATCGCACTCAGAAAGGAGGAGTTGATGTAGGGGAGAGTAAGTGTCAATGGACACTCACACACAAATTGATTAACAAAGATAGGGGCATTTATGTATGGTTGTGGCTCAACGAACAAGGACGCAGCAAAGGATTCAAGGGGTTTTGGTCAAACAAAAATGAAACAGAACATGCTTAATTGCCGGGAAACAACTTTTTCAATCAAACTTGTGAATGGAAAAACGACACTGGGTCTTGGTACTGTACCATCCGAATAAACAATCATCTAAATGAGGTTTTCAGTCCTCTGGGAGATAGAAACACAACCTATTTTCAAACCCCAAGGACTGCAGAGGGACCTTTTGCCAAAGGTACCGAAGCCAAAAAGGGTCATTATTGGATATGTGGACATACTGCCTACAAACAACTGCCAGCAAACTGGTCGGGAATTTGCTATGTAGGAATCATCAGACCCCTGTTTTTCCTCCTTCCTGAGGCAGACGGCCCTCAACTGGGAATAAGACTATATGACAAGTTAGGGAACAAAAAGATTGACCGCAATAAGCGATCTGTTGAGTTTGAAATAGGTGGAACTCAAAAGTGGGGGGAAAATGAGTGGCCCCCTGAAAGAATTATTAAGCATTATGGGCCTGCCACTTGGAACCCCAATGAACCGATATCAGGGGCAAGAGAGCCAATTTATAATTTGAACCGTATAATTCGACTACAAGCAGTTCTAGAAATTATTACTAATAAAACTGCTAATGCTATAGACCTTTTAACTCAACAATCTCAACAGATGCGCACTGCAATCCTTCAACATCGTATGGTTTTAGACTACCTGTTAGCTGAAGAGGGAGGAGTATGTGGAAAACTAAATGTTTCTAATTGTTGTCTGGAAATAGCCGATGTAGGTGAAGTAGTCCTTCAGCTAACCACAGACATTAGGAAACTAGCTCATGTCCCCGTTCAAACATGGAATGGTTGGAGCGGTGATCTATGGTCTTGGCTACCCGGAGCACCATGGGTAAAGCAGCTTCTATTTTATCTCATATGTGCATTTGCCGCTTTGATGTTTTTGCCGTGTGTTATTCCTTGCTTTATTCAGTTAATCCAACGTGTTGTCTCTAACATGCAATTTATATCTACTGTCTCATCTGATGGTGTAAAGCAGATTCGTATTGTTCGCCAACCAAAGCCTGTAGCTGTAC